>NW_012026833.1:335516-402296 GCF_000956235.1 Wasmannia auropunctata
ATTATACTATCAAAATTTAATTGTAAAAATTTTTAAAGATTACAATTAAATTATAATATAATTAAAAAAGCATTTGAAAATAAGTTTTTGTGTACGTGTTTCGATATAGATACACGTTCAGTCACTGATACGTTTACCTTAACGTAAGAAATAAACATACATTTTCAGAATTTGAGCAAAAGTTGGGCCAAAACCCATTTTACTGTACGTCAATTTTTCTTATCAATTTTGTCAGTATTAACCTTCAAATGATACATTTCTTTTGAGCACCCACTAATGGAACAATGGTTTATATTGCAATTTGGATTTGATATCTTAAATACATTGTACATGTCCTGAGAAAAAAACAGAAATATTTTGAACATATTTAATAGTGGGGATAAGCCGCGACATGTTTCTGTGCAAATGCCAGAAATTCGAAAATGTTTGCGGTGCGAATTCGCGCTCTTGTACCATTTAAAGGTTAAATAATCTACAAACGGACAATCTTTCACTATTACTTTTATTTAAACCATTCAAGAAAATGCTGTAAAAATACATACAATGACTGAAAAGTAAAGAATTGTACCTAATAGCTATATATATAACGATTCTTTTTTGAAATTTTTCTGTAAAAAGTGACATTCGATTAGTTTTGCAATGATTATTCAATACGAAAATTACTCAATATCTATTCGTTGTGTAAATCTGTAAATATGCGAAGGTGTTATTGCATCAAAAGTGAAAAAAGAAATTACTTCGAAAAAAAGAGAAAGTGAAAGAACAAAATGAGAGAAAGACATTGTTGTAGCCCGAGACAGAATTGTTATATTGATTCAACCATATCTAAAACCTCCTATTGACTTTATGATATGGTTTACCAGAAAAAAAATTACCTGTATATTTAACACGCCATTCAATTTTTTATCTCTTTCACTTTCTAAGCATTCACTACGCTCACAATCAGCACGTGACAAAAACGCTCCAACTTGTCCCGATCGCATTTTTTGAATTTTTGTATTACGTATATATATGACTCACACATGCGAATTTATTGATTTTTTCGCGGTTCTGATAAAAATAAAATATTTGTAAAAATAAATAAAATCAAAATTTAACTTGTTTCCAAAGCGAAATAAAACTGAACAAAGCACAAGCTTGTTAGATGTCCGTATTTCCGCTATAAAACAATGAAAATAACAGAAGTCATTTTCATTTATTTATACTCGAATATATCTTAGTTAAATGTTAATGTTAATTGATGTACAAATGCAGAAGTATCTCTTGCAACTTCAAATATAAAATATTAATATTAATCTAATTACATGATACTTTCTTTATAGAATATATAATTTTTATATTGCAGACAATAAATAAAAAAAATTAAATTAAATTGCAGACATATGCAGACATATGTAGACATATGAGATCGATATATCATCGAACGAAATTTTCAACAAGTTCGATTTTTGGGTGTTCCTCACAGTGGGGTTCCTTGGGTGTCCACGCGACACATGGAGAGCATCGCGGTCACATTTATCACGATTTTTCATTTTGACGATATACCTAAAACCTTCAATCGTGTGCCGAAATTCTTGGCCTGCTCGAGGCCAAGGATTCATTCAAACTTCCGCACCCTTCTCTATCGACAAATAAAAGCGCGAAAATTTTCATTCACCGTTATAACCCGATTTAAATGGGTCAAGGAGAATTCCCCTAGGAAGCATGTCTCGTTGTTGTCACTGATGATCGTTCTATCTGTAAGTTTACATGCTGAAAGTTATTCTTACATAGCTAACCTTTCAGACGTCTCCACCTTTTGGCAACAACCGTGGGGAACATCTTGACTTTTTGTAGTCCAAACGGAAACGTTATTTTCAATGCGAATTCTTTCGATTTCATAATTGATAGAGTTCAATAGAAGAGTAATTCAAAAGATAGAAAGGAAATTCTACTTTCAACTGATATATTTTTATTCTTTCAGTAAATTTCTTTCATAAATTTCATTAAAATTTAGTTAGAGATTATTATTTGTTGAAATATTTTATTTCCAACATAAAATATTTCATTAATGAGACTTTAAATTAAATTTCTAAAACAAAATTAATTTAAAATTAATGTATTAAGATTTAATTATACATTTGCATTTTCGGAGAACTTTTAATTAAATCAAATTAAATTTTAATACCTAGTAGGGTATAATTCAATTAAATATTAAATTAAAATATTAAAGGACATAATTCTAAAACGTTCTATATAATTAATATTTTAACAGAGAGTCGTAAGTTAATAAAAAATAATATTTTATATAGATTAAGGCAACAGTGATAAAACAAATGAAAAACATACAGGGTGTCCCAAAATTCGCGAATCAAAAGCAAGAAAGTCTTCGAAAAATTAGGTGAAAAAGTTATTTGTATATTTTTATTTTAAGCAGTAGGTTTTAAGATATAAGAGTTTAAATTTAGCCAATTATAGATTAGTACGTGCGTGAAATGCGCACGTACTAATCTATAATTGGCTAACACTATTGACGCGCTTACGGTCATATATTTATGTTTCCGTTCAACCGTAATTTATAATTGATTAAATTATAAAACTAGTGCCCAAAATAAAAATTTACAAATAACTTTTTTATTTAATTTTTTGAAGACTTTCTTGCTATAATATTTTTATTCGCGAATTTCGGGACACCCTGTATATGAAAAGCGACTTGGATTGAAATTATTCTATTAAAAATATTTTTCGATTGCAAAATTTCGCGCAACATTGTCGCCATTCGAGAAATTCACGATGCGAGTCGTATTGGAATGTTCCAAAAAGGTCCTATTGACTCCCTAAGGAGTTTCATTCTTTGATCACATGCTTCGCACGATGCCAGTTGCACGAACAATACAATATTTAGGCAATACGTGCTGAACAAACACATTACAATTTCGAACCCTCTTAGGACGGGTCCTACGACAATAAATTCAGGCTGCACATTTACAATTGGTTTTATAAAAAGAAAAAAGGAAAAATTCTTAGGAACTTTTTGACTCCGAAGGTTTCGCAGATTAGCCTCAACACCTATTGCATATACGGTGCCATTCACAGAAAGTAATACGCGGTGAAAATATTTAGAAGAAAAAACTGTGCAAGAAAAAACTATATGATGTCTCAACAAGAGTGTTTACAAGAGATTTTTTTAAAGAGAGAAAGAAAAAGATCAAACCAGTTGCTAGAATATCAAAATTCTTTGCATTATCGCTCAGATTTTTCCAGATAGTAAACATTTTGTCATTAAAAATTTAATTTTTTCTATTCTTTCTTAAATAATGAGACATAACACAAGAGGACACGAAAGCAAATATTTTTTGAAAGAAAATTTCTTGTAACACGTAATTTCTTTGGAAAGAAAATTTCGAGAAAATATGTCAAAAAAATTCTATGGAAAAACCTTCTCTTTTCAATAGAATCAACAAAGAGAACTACACCGAGAAGGTGTAAAAACCTTTCAATGTCACAGAAAGATTTAAACAGCTCGTCTAATGACAATAAAAAGCAATTTCTTTAAAGAAGGAAAAGTTGCAGTAACTTAGGTAACATTAAGCAACGTTTAGATCCTTCAGAAAATAGTAAACGTTCGTAGGTAGTAGCGTTCGTATCAACATACATATGTATCTACCTTTATGTATAGATGTGTGAGCTATGCATTTCATTCAGTTTGACCATGTTTCCTTAGAGATAACAAAGGACAAATTTTAGGGCTCTCTTCCTACACGTTTTCAAACTAGTCAGACAATTGTGATTACTGGAATGAGCATTACGCAAAGACGCATCTGCGAAATTTTCTTGCATACTATACAAAAATAAGATACTGCGCAATTTTCTAATGATCTGAAATTGGTTCGATTAAATTGAACTCTTGATTTTAATCTGAAATAGGTTCATAATAATAAAAAATAAAAACGGATTTAATCTAAATAATTTTAATTACTTAAAAAATTAAAAAATATAACAAAATAAACAAACTGTAGTTATATATATATTTTTTTTTATTTTCTGTATTGTTAAAATAAAGAACAAAATTGAATTTCGAAAAAGTAAATAAATCTAAAGAACAGCTACTTGAAATAAAGAACTGTTCTTTGCAATAAGGAACGTACGGTGACTATATATACATATTCATATCAAACTTTAATTGAATCTTAATTTATCTTCAGCATATTATCCGTCAACGCCAGTGAAGAATTGAGAATTTGTCGTAGCTGTAACTATAACAGGACAGAGTAAAATGAAATGGAGAGAAAGAGAAAGCGAATAAGAGAGGAAGAGAAAGAGGAAAGTTTATTTTGCCTGGAAATAACGCGCGCGTTGCGCGATACCGCTGAGAATTCGAGATTACCCTGTCGTCCTTCGAAAGCCGTCCAATTTCGCGCAGGCAAGGATTCGAGAAAAGAGGACACGGAGGTGGAGGATCTCTCGGCGTTCAAGAAATCGTCATAGGGGGCGGATCGTGGAAACTCGCCCTCTCGTATACCGACGCGCGGAACGACGACGCGGAGTACCGCGAAGCAATTGCGCACGTGCGTTCGTTGCACTTTTACGCCGAAACGTATACGCGGCGATATTTTCGAGACACGCATCGCGTGCAGATACATCTCGGTTTATTTAAATACGTAAAATTCCATTTTTCGTACGACACTGCATCGCCGCGGAGGGAAGGCTATACGCGCGAGTATAATACACGACTTTTCTAACTCCCGTCGTGAATTTAAGATCCGGCTTATCCGCCGTCTCGTCTCGGCGGAGCTAGCCAATTTCGCGAAACGGGACTTCGCGAAAGGATACGATTCCACGGTACGAAGATAAGCGCGCGTCCGTGACGGAGGGAACTGCGAATTTGACGGTGTGAAAACTTTGATCGTCATTTTGAGAAATCGATCGATGCAGAAGTCCGCGGCATCTCGTTGAAATATCACTTTTCAACAGCGATAAGCTATTCCTTTATCAATTCGCTGGATGATTCTTTTTATCGATACAAAAAGATTGAAATCAATAAATGCGAAAATTAAAGTAACATACATAAGATATTAATGTGATTTGGTTGGAAAAAAAATCATTTTGGCTGCAGCATATATATTTACAATATTTCGCACATGAATTTTTGGGGCATTTAACATTTTTTGGCGGCTGACGGATATTCCAAATGCATTAACCCCCAATGTATTTTAGGGGAGAAATTCAAGTTTTCGTTAATAAAGATCATTCGTTAATCGAGCAACGCGTTGTTTTATACATAATCATCTATCCTGCATATAGTTATTAACAAATTCAACATGGAGTCCCACATAAAGTTTTCGTAGCAACTAACCTGAGATAGTCTCGCAAACCTTCGGTGCTCGCTTTATGTCTCCTCACGGGGCGTTTTGAGGGAAAGTCCGCGCGCGAAATTATTTGCAAACTCCCGCGAGCGGCGAGCAGATAAAGTACCCCCCTTCGTCCCTCCCACCGCGGGAACCGCGTGATACGTCTGCAAATTATTCGAGGAGACGGTAGTAAAACGGAGGTTGGCGTTTACCGAGACGCGCGGCGAGGAGCCGCGCCGAAGAAGCGGCAGGGAGGCGGAGGACAGAGCGGCGGGGGCGCGGGGAAGGGCATAGGGGTGAAGGCAAAGGAGGAGAGGTGGAGTGTTGCCTGGCGTCGCTGCCTCGCGGTGGCGAGAACGCGCGCAAGAAGTGTAGTAATGTCCGCCGGCGGGCAGGCGGCAGACTATTACCACTGCATGAATATGAATGAGACGAGGAGGAGAGGACGAGAGGTGGCGGAGGTGGAGGAGGAGGAGGAGGAGGAGAGGGAGGAGACCGTGAACGGTGGCGGAGAAAGGACGTCGGCGGAGAAGGACGTTCGCATGAGAGCGCGGTCGAGCCCAACGGAGTACGTTGCCAGCGGGGAACGTTGGCGGAGAGGGCGAGAACCCCGGGAGGGAGACCTCTGTGTGCGCGACAGAGGAAAGGGACGGGCGAAGCGCGAAGAGAGAAGCCAGTCGGTGCGGCGCGGCGAAGGGCCGAGGGGGAGAGGAAGGGGAGGCAGGGCGAGCGAGAGGAGGCAGCGAGCGGAGAGAGCGCGCGAAAGGAGCGGCATTCAATTAGTCTCCTAGTAATTAGCCGGGAAATCTTCGGCTTTGTCGGCAAGATCCTCTTCTGACCGATACCCCAAGACCCGCCCGGCCGGCCGGCCGGCAAGAACTGCCGCGCGCGCGCGCGCGCGCACGCACAATACATGGGTATTTGTACATATTTGTGTGCGCGTGTGTGCGCGCGAGTAATATACGTTTCTACATGTATGCAAGTCACGTTACATGCGCATGTGCGTATATGTGTGTGTGTGTGTGTTTCACGTGCGTACGTGCGTACGTGCCGTAGGGCCCATTCGCACACCGAGGGCCCCGCGAGAGAAACGCGCGAGCACGCTTTTTATGCGGAACTCTCGAACGGGGCCCCGCCATGGAATTAGTCGTGTGTACCCGTGTATTACGCTCGTAAATTGATTTCCGCGCAGCCAAAGGTGAGGAGGCGTCCCTTTAAGGCCCGCATCCGGGCCCTCTTAAAGACACCGGCGGCCATCTTGTCCCTACGTGTGGAGACTTCGTCGCGTTCATCGGAGGGAGAGAGGGAGGGGGATCCGATACTTTAAATAATTACTAAAATTCCCGGAAGCATCACGGAAGCTAGCTTGTTCACTTTGGAAACCGTCAGTTTTCAACGTTCCGTGGGGGCGCAAGTGAAAATTCGGAGTCCCAGATCGTTATAAGTGTTATAACTCACGCGCCGCGACTCGCTTAATAGACGACTATATAAACCGGACCATGTGTTTATATGCGAATACGAAACGTACGTTATACGAGGGCCATTAATATCCGTACGCGACTTCCATGTCTTCCTCGGAAAGTCTTCCATGGAGACAAAGGTGGTCGTTCTAACAACCCTCCTGACCGATTTTTCAAAGCGCCCCGCGGTTATTTCTTGAAACTCGAACCAGGCTGGTAACCACAATAGCCTGGACCAGTTTTGGGTCCACTGTCCACACGCAGAGTGTGCATCTTCCACACACACACACACACATACACACACACACACACGAGGGTCGGTCGCGGGATACTTTGTCAATGCGGGGAATAAAATAATCATTAATGGGGAGGGAGGGGGAAGGCTGCAGATAGCCGCGCTATAGATTGGCCAGGGGTGGTCTACCCTCGGCCGTCCACGGGTGGCCTCTTCCGTGCCATGTATCACGACACGACGAGCCTAAATAGGTACACGCGGCCGACCGCACACGCACCCACACACACATCCGCCCCTCTCTCTCTCTCTCTCTCTCTCTCTCTCTCCTCTCTCTCCCGGTCGATCTTTCCTACCCTTCCAAGTATGTGTATGTGTGAGTTTACTACAAGGGGCTCTCTCTCTCTCTCTCTCTCTCTCTCTCTCTCTCTCTCTCTCTCTCTCTTTCCCGGACGAACCTCGCGCTAACATAACTTCACCCCGCGGCGCGCCAGTAAATCACCGTTAAGGGCTGCTAAATAGCAGCACGCTCTCGAAACCTAGGCGTACCCGCGGGCGTGCGTGCATGTGTGTGGCCCCGCTTTGCCTACTGGACAACTTGATGTCCGGGGCCCGGAATTGTGTCTCGGGCGCGTCTCGGGTCCTAGCCATTCGAGCTAGCGCCAGGTCAAAAAGCACGCCCCGTGCGTGCATATGTACGAGGGGATGAAATACCGCCGTCGTCGAGGAACGGCTGTTAGGCTCATCGAACGCGCGCCGGTCGGTTCGCGTCCGGCCGATTCGTTTCCTGCTCCGACCGTGAAACGAGAATTAAATCGCAGCGAGGAACCGCGCGGAATGAGACTTTCAGGCTTGACAGCCCCGATCGAAAAGCGTACGTTCGAAAAGCCCTCTCCCTCCCTCTTTCCTTGATTCTTTGTTACGCACGATGAAAAAATGGTGGGCGACGAAAAGACGTATTTTTGACGTATATATCATTGTCCGAAACTTTGATTCAGCGATAAATTTTGATTAGAAGTTTTAATTAAGAATTCAGCTAAGATTTTTGCCTTTATGTGACAAAGGATATCATTATTTGTGAATAATACGCTTATGCTAAATTTACACAAGGAATTTTCTATAAGAAAAATAAATTAGCATCCCATCACGTCAAAGAAACACATAAAAAGAGAATCATTATAGTATTTGAAGATACTGAAAAATTAGCTACACAAGTAACAGCACACGCCTGATAAAATATTATAACAGTTTGGCTTTCTTATTAACTTAGGTCTATACGTCAATTTTTCTCAATTATGAATCGAAGAGAGAAGGGGGAAGCTATTTGTAAAGGTAAAACGAGAAGCCGAGGCTGTTTGTAAAGGTAAAACGAGAAGCCGGAGCTGTTCTCACAACCGCGGGAACATAATAAATGAACTTAACAAAATAACTAACGAACCCGTCGTCTCGGTCACTATACCAGTAGACCTCTCGCGGCGTTGTGTGTACATCGGGAGCGCATCTGGAAACGCGTCGTCGATCGACAAACAGGCTTCCCTGCATGGAAGCGGAACGGAATAGTCGAAATAGTTCGTCGAGAGAGAGAGAGAGAGAGAGAGAGAGAGAAGAGAGAGAGAGAGAGAGAGAGAGAGAGAGCGGAGCCAGGTCTGCGCGTTAACGACCGAAACGCGCTACAGATGCGTGGTAATTTACAATGATTATCGGCGGGGCCCGATGATCCCGCGGGGGGTGGTCTCTCTCTCTCTCTCTCTCTCTCTCTCGCTTTCTCCGTATCGAAGGGAAACGAGGGTGGGACAAGAACGGCGCACGAGACGCGGCGATACCGGCGTTCCGTTTTCCCATGGCTTTGGATTACGTCGCTCAAGCCGCGTCGAACCGAGTTTCCCGATTTGTGTGGAACCTGATACCCCTGCGAGAAGGGTCGTGAAATCAAGATATATGGCGCGGCGCGGCAGAAACCGAACGGGTGGGCGAGCCACCGCCCCCCTCTGGACGCGTCGTACTCGTCGACGTCGACGTCGATTCTCGTTCGTCGTCCCTATCAATCGAACGCGCGTCACTTTTTCCTGCACCTTTCAGCTATATTGGATCGGCCGCGCCGCGCCGTTAGCGCGATCGATATAAGTGTGACACGCGCGATGCCATTATCGGGGCGGTATGCTGTAATTTGAAGGTCTGACTCGGGGTAAGAATTTGCGTATTTCGATAGATTATAAATGCCGCAATTATGCTAACGAGAGGAGGATTTCTTTAATTCGCAAACGTTTCATCGTGGAATTTTAGATCCTAAATCACCGTGCGACATTTTAGATCTTAAATCACCGTGCGAAATTTCTTTAGATGTTTAAAAGTGATTTATGCGAGCTTGTTTATTTGATATTAAAACATTTCGTAAGAGATAATTTGCACACGTATAAATTTTCCTCAATAAAACACAAAAATAGTCGTAAAATCTTAATCAAATGACAGGTAGGCTTCAATTGTAATTTTAACATACATTTACCAGTCTTTTAGGCGATCAAAATAGGATGTTCCCGCGAATCAAGTTTCATCGGCAGACGCGGTGAATTGGGGTGCCATCAAATTTGTTAGTGCCCCTCGTTAAATCCGCATTCACCCCTCGGTCTGCCACCCCCTCCTCACCCTCGTCGCCGCCACCGCGCCACGTACCGCCCCCAAAGTTCGGCTGGAAGGCTAATAAATATCAGCCGGGGATACACTTGCTCCCCGGGTTTCTCACTCCGCGGACGACGTCGGCACGTGCATCGCGTTCCGTCCCAGATGACACCGTTTTTATTGAGCGACGCTTGCCCCCGCGTTTGAGGCAATCATGACCCATGGATAAGCGACGCCGGTGGCTACACCGACGCCGGCTACCCGTGTCTTCGAGGATATTGGCCGAATCCTCGAATTGGGGATGTCACATCGAGCCAAAACCCTAACTTGTATTACCCCATTTCGGACCGCGACATCCGAGCAAAACTCTCCGACAAATTGATACGTGAAAAGTAAGAGAAAGTAATATGGCGATACTAATTCCGCCTTGCGAATAATCTTTTATGAGAAATAAAAGTGAGAAGTATCATTTTTTTTATTTTATTGTTGTATGATTAATTAATTGCGAGCAAACGCTCCGACAAATTGACACGTGAAAAGTAAAAGAAAGTATAATGGAGATACTAATTCCGTCTTACGAATAATCTTTTACGAAGAATAAAAGTGAGAAGTATCATTCATTTTTATTTAATTGTTGAATGATTAATTAATTGCGAAAATCAATTATTCTACGGAGATTAGAAATCCCGTGGAATTTGAAAAATAGAAAATTAAACTGTAGGAAAGATTCAAATATATAAGATTAAAATTAAAAAAGTCGGATCATTTATTGATCTTATACAGTTACAAGTAAAAATTCCAAAGCTCTATATAAATGTTTGCCAGATTAATTAGTAAAAGAGATGTGAAATTACATTATTACTTTTCACAAATATTTTCCACGAGCTATCAAAATTTATTGCAATTAAATAGAGATACATATTTCGTACGATCGTGTGAAAAGTATAGTCGAAAAGCGGGTCAAAAATCGACGCGCCGATTCGGATGTTTGTGTGCGTTTAAAGGCAATCTTTCTCGCCCCCGGATTATTTTGAGCTCAAGTGACAGCGGCCGGTTTATCAAAAATTAACTTAACGCGCCACACGTGACGGTGCAGTATGCGCAATCCCACAAAGTGAATTACTGACCGGATACGTCAGTGTGACGTTCACAATGGAACGTGATGCGTTCTCCTTCGTTTTCCTCTAGGCGGAGGACAACTGTAGAAATTATTTATCAGCCGTGTGTGTGCGCGCACGCGGGCAAGTGCCTACTATAAGTGGCTATAAGCCACCCATAAACGACAACCTGCGCGACGCAAATTATTAAATTGCGTTACCGTCCCGCTAATCGGCCGCCGCGGCTTATTTTTAACGCTAATTTAACGCACATGTGTGTGGTCGTCTCATCGTCGCGCCATGAAATAATCACCTAACTAGCAATACGCTTTCAGCGGTTTCAACGGATGTGACTTATTTCAACGTCTCTACGTTTTCATAATAAATTTGCTTTATCGACTCGGCTTTCTTTGAAATACTGCATTAATATTTAATTGTCAAGTATGTGTGTACGACTTTACTATAAATAGTGAAGTATCCACGTCATATACTGTTGAATCTATATAATAGGTTTAATCTACTAACCGGTTTAAATCTATTCTTGAGACGTAAAAAAATTACTGTTAACATTGTTGTGTTGTCGTTGTTAATAATACTACCAAATAAATATTCATACTCGTTTCTATTGTTTTAAAGCACCCGACTCTTATATAGACATACTACTGACGAAAATAAGATGTTTAATGTGCTTCTTGTCAGAAGTTATTTTAACTAAAGCTTGATATTTTTTATATCACTATCCATATTTCTTTGATTATTGATATACCATTGTTTCAATGGCCTTAATTATTTTGCGCGGCGAAGATTTCGATCCACAAAACGCGAGATGACGCGGAATGACCCTGTATTTTAAGTCTGCGTCTATTTTCCTTGTCTCTGGAACTGGCGGCACGGAAACAACGATTTCATATGCCGTAACAGATACATATGTTCCGATCGAGTAATCTTTTACGTCGAGAATCGGACCGATCGTGTCTTCGTACACGCGCAAGTAATTCCGATTTAGCACGTGGTTCTTATACACGGCGGTCGCGGGGGGGAAAGAGGGTGGAAAGGAGGCGAAGGTGACAATAATCGACAAGGAAGTTGGTTTCTGCTCTGAAATGATAGTTGCCGGACTATAAGAGAAACTAAAATTGTGCGCCTCGCGATCATTTACTTGTCACAACTTTAACGCGCGCGAGACAACTCGAACGCTGTGTTTGCAAACTTACTTGCGTACATTGTGTGTAAACGGATATATCTTTTGTCGTCCCGCGTGTGTAATCGCCGTTGGTTTAGAAACGCCCGGACGATATGCTGTACTACATATTTTATTGTTCAATCTTTTGCACGGCTATATTGGAAACGCGACATAGAAAAGTAATGATAATTTTACATTTTGCGTTTCATTGCATTTCTTATTAAATTCCATATGAAAACTAACTTTTGGCGAACCTGCATGCGCATGCAAGTGTATAATATATACATATATCAATGCAAAATATTACGTAATTTAATCTAGTCCATGCTTTTAAGATAACGGATCTATTAATTCCTATATTGGCGTTAACCACAGACGCGTGTGTGTACATATATATATCAGATAAATTTTTTCCATATATATATATATATATATATATATATATATAAAAGATCCGTTATCTCAATAAAATAAACTTTCCTTTACTCACCAATTCGATGCGGACGGAGCATCTAGCTGCTACGTAGCTACAATAATACTGTAACACATAAACATAAAATTCAAATTAAAACAGTGCTCCAAATAATCAGTATTTCAAAAAATGTTTCTTACATACATTAATCTTTTTATTTACTTTTTCAATTAGACATCTGCTAATATAATTATATAGTTTTCAAAAAAGATTTTCACAAGAATAAGTTTTTATAAAATTTTAGCTATTTTCCTTTCTCTAATTATTAATGATAAATTATCGAGATAAAGCAATTCAAATAAATAGAAAAAAATAATTAATTTTACATATATAAAAAATGATGTTTCAAGGTAGCTTTTGATGTGCCGCGGTGCAGTAATCACGAAAAAATAAGTGCCGAGTTACGCGCGTGTCAGTGACGCAAAATATTTAACGTCTTATAAGCTGAATATATTCTGCACCTTGCATACCAATTAATTGCGACAAATAAATGTTAACATACAGTAAATATGATATTTTATTTGAAGAGAAAGCTTATTTTATTCTACTCGACAAAGTGTGTGCATTTAACCCAGGCAACACAAACTGTGTGCAAAATCGGGACAAGATATAATTATATTGTAAAATATTTGTTGTGAAAGGTGCAAAATGTAAATAACGTAAATGTATCGTGAATGTATTTTGAAGCCATTCAAAACCGAAAAATTTATGAATAAACTAACTAAATAATTACATTAAATATTTGTTGCTTCCTTCGTTAAGAATCAAAAAATCGTCACAAGTCGATTATTGGAGTGACAACGGAGGGCGATTACGATCGACTGCTCATCTAAACTATTGTCGATAGCCACGTATAATGTGCGGTTATTTTTCTGTCTAATGAACGCTTACATCAGATCGTGCCTTACTGATCAACGACTGGTTTCAGCCTTGTACACTTGTAATCTAGGATCGTGGCACGCACGTGGCGGAGGATTAACGTTCGCGAAGCGGCACGAGCCGGGCCGATGGGACGAGGGTGATATCGAAGGATCCGTTGACACTTGACTCCACTTGGCCGAAGTCGTGTACCCCGGAAAATGCTTCCAATCTAAATGATTAACCGCGTTCGCGCGGCGCGTGAGCCTATTCTCGAATTACATACCGGGTAGATTCTTCGCGTAACCGATGAAAGTCAAATTGCCGTCTGACATTTTCTTCTACATTTTCATAGGAAAGCTATTCTACATAATTTATGCGATAATAAGGCTACACGAGAATAACTGTTTGGTCAGTATAGCTTTCGTAAAATTGTTAGAATTCGCAACCGCGTAACCGCAAGATACTTTAAATCTTACATATAAGCAAGAAAGGCGATTTTTAGCATCGTATAGGCACGTGACGGGCAATATCCTGCGTCCATGCCGTCCGTAAAATATTTAATCCCATTTACGGCAACTGAAACTCAATTTTAGAAAAAAAAAGAGGCCATCAGAGTAGTATTTCCCGGACAAATTTGTTCGGGATGAGTTTTTGCCGTGAACGAGCAAATGGATGAATGAATTTCTAAAAGGAGCCGTCAGTTTTTTCCTTGCGGTGGAGTCAACGAGTGTACCACCAGGCACGCCATATTTTTAATACTTCACCGACGATGATGACGACGACGACGAGGACAGCGAACGGCGCGGTCGCGGTGAAGGCAGGCGTGGAAAAGTGCGCGTCGTGCAAAGTTAAGGCGAACGTTACGAGGCGCGCGCAGCTGCCGATGTGAGCCGCCCGGTCGATGCCTGTACACGAGCGATGATTTCCTGTCAGAGGACGAGGGAATATTCCACGTAAATCCACTTACGCGCGGCCGCGGCCTCGCCGCGCGGCGCGGCGCGGCGCGGCTCGCTGCAACTGTCGTGACAGGAAGAAAGGGTTGCGCCTCGCTCACTGACATTTATCGTGACACGAAAATGAGGTCGTGTACGGCCAGAAGTCAAGAGCTCTCGCGAAACTCCGCCGCCTCCGTCGCCGACGCCGGAATATTTGACGCGAGGGCTTCCATCACGGCCGCGTCGGATGCATGTAACTTGAGCGTCCGATCACGTAATTGCATCGCATCGCGTCCCCCCCCCCGCTCTGGTGTTCGTTAACGTAATCGTGAGGATTGCGCACGGCTGTTGTATCGACAATACGTCCTACATGCAAATACCTCTTACGTAAAGTCGCCTCGCGTATTTTTTGCCTTACCGCAAGCATGAAATCGGTAATCTGACTGTTGCAAATAAAATTCTTACTTTACGGCGTATATTATCTCTGCATAATTGTTAAAAAAGAGTAAATTATTATTGTTATTAAAAGAGAGTGCACACCTCTTTGTTAAACAATTCTTATATTTAATAAAATTCTCTATTAAGTAATATTAAAAAAAATTTTATATTATTATACGTTATTGTAAAATATTTTTTAAATAATAAAATTCGACCTTATTTTAAGCAAATTATTTTATCTCTGTATTATTATTAAAATAAAAAAGTAGATATGTACTTTGCTTTAAATACTATAATAATTATGGTGACATTAAAAAATCAATATTCTTGTGGAGCTTCTGTTAGTATATTAATTTAAAAAATTGACAAAACTGGTCAATCAAGGTGTCTCAAGATTTTTCTGAAAAATTCTAGTATGTACATAGAATGAACTGATCCGTTTAGGCTGTTCTAAAAAACTCAGTTACGTTAATTAACTATTACATACATATATATATACACTTGCCTATCGATCTATGACAGACGAGCATAGGTATTGCGGTAGGCAAATGGGAGAAAGAAAACGCCTCTTAGGTTCCGCCCTTATAAATAATACGGAAAATGCGGGAAAATATACGTATACGCACGAGAGCGTGTTAAAAGGGCGGGAGGAGAGAGCCGCGACGAACGGACAGATGGCTCCTACGCCGAAGTGAGAGCGGGCACCTTGATTTGTGGTCGAGCATTTTTCAAGCCATTTGGCCGGGGCCGCCTATAATTTCCGCCGTTGGCCGTTCACCGGCCGTTCTCGCGTGTTTTCCTGCCTTCTGTTTATTTTCTTAACGGCCGAAATAATAAGCCCTCGCAAACCGCCGTCGCGCGCCACGCCGCGCCGCGCCGCGCCGGCCGGGACCGTTCGGCCGGTATTGCGTACCTATATAGAGGTATTCGCACTCTCGCAAGAAGCGCGGTGGTAAAATCAGCTCGCGTATATATACCACGTGTGCCACGCGCGACAATACGGCACGCGATTGCGGCCGCATCGCACCGCGAAATCGAGCCGCCTCGCAGCGCGCATCGTAACGGTTCGTTTCCGGCCTGAGATGACGGACCGCAAATTAATCTCGTGGCAGCCGCAAACTTCTCGGCGCAGACGATCCGATTGCATCCCGAGACGACCTTTTCGCTTCGACCCCGAACTCCAGCTTTGATTTGTCCGTACGTGTAAAGCATTATATTCTACTGGAAATCTTTCAAAAATTCATATAATCGGCGCGTATCATTTCGTCATGCAACAAAAATAATTTGCAACGTAAAATGCAATGTAAAAACTTGATTGTTTCAACGTTTGTATGTCACGAAAAGATAATGAGACAAGAACAATAATATAAAGAAAATAACGTAAACGATGAAGATAAGGCAAAGACAATAATGTATGGGTTACAATTAACAATGGAGTAAAACTTAAGCTTCACGTTGAAATCTGATAATTATCCGAAAGGACGACGTAAAGACGAAAGAGCCCGGGTGTTCAATGACCGAAAAACGGCGAAGCCAAGTGCCAACGACCGCGGTACGCCCCCGTCCGCATTTCCGAAACATAGTTGCGCACTCTGGGTGGCGCGTCTGTTCTCCATGAGCTGTCTGGAAGCGCATTCAAGAGCCGGCCCATTGATACCCGCGTAGAATCATTCACGACGCATAAACATCTCGTATTACACGCGCACCGTGTGCGAGGATCGGAGCCGGTGGGTCCGGATGCCCGAAGAGCAGAGTCACGGTCGCGCGGCGGCAGCGCGAGCGGGATCGCCACACGTATGTACATTGCAACGGCCGCATGTGCCGCACCGTCATCCGCACCCCGCGGCACCTTCGCCGCCGCCGCCTGCACCTCCCTCACCCCCGTCTTCCCTCCTCCTCCTTCTCCTCCTCCGTGTCCCGTATAATCATGCCGCGGCACGTCGTGGAACGCCTCGCGCGTCACTGTCCACACGCAAAATCGTTACGTGCTAATTAACGTTTGGACATGGTGCCGTGCCGAAGCTTCACTGCCTCCAATCAGGCTAATTGTATTGCAATCGTTTTGCCGCGCCGCGTCGTCGTTTCCCCGCCGCGTCCTCTCCTCTTTACGTGCATGCACGCCTCGGCTCGGCTCGCGGTCGCGCGAGCGTCGATTATGCTGTATCCGCCGATAATCAAGCGTTGCCGCTTCACGGCGCGCCGCGGCCCCGGCGATGTGTTTGCCACCTCACGGCTTAGAGCGCGATTATTCATAAACGGTTCGTATTAAATCGGTAGGAATATTATAGGTGTACGCGGTCCCTTCTCGGAATTTAACTGCTTCGCAGAGAAGCAGAATTTCCACGACCTCAAAAAGGTCTCTGAGGATATAGAAATTTGTAAAATATTTCAAATGTACGGAAAAATCATACATTTCCACAATTTTACAGTTAAAAAAAAAAACAGGAGAAAAAATCCAGCTGCAACAATTCGGTCGAATTTAGACTATTTAGAGAGTGTTCGCGCCGCACCAAGGGCAGTTCGACGCTCTTAATACGCAAAGAGACGAGGGAGAATCCTGGAGGATCGGGCATTTACGTTGACCAAACGCCACGGGCGATTTAAATTCGCGCAACGCGCGACATATTTTTCCATAGAATGCATACCTCACTCCCCTCCTCCCCGCCCCTTCCCGTATTCGTAAAAGTTTTACATGGAATCGCGGTAAAACGCTGTCGGGGACCGAAAGATACGGCGAGCATCCGGCACCGGCGGGGGATGTAAAAAGAAACAAAGGGCACGAGCGGTGGGCTTCCGAGTGTTATTGGACCGAGCCCCGATGTCCGATTGCCAATAGTTCGCATCTGGTTCGGTCCGCCTGCCCTCCGGGAACGCCGCCGCCGCCGCCGCCGCGCCGGCGGGTGCACGGCGTCCATCTTGACCCGAAAGTTACCGAACTGATATACCCGAATCTCCTATGCTGATACCAATAACTTGAAATTCCTTTCGTGAGCGGAATTTTAAAACGACCGGGCAATCCCGTCGGCGATTTGGCGATTTTATTGCGACGGCATCTATCATCGTGCCTCTGCAGAGGAACGGGAAGGAGAGGGGAGGGGGGGGGGAGGAGGAGGGCTCCGTTACAGATCGCGGACCGGACAAATGCGTCGGTGCGGTGACGTAGAAAAAATACGCGATTTAATTGATTTCGAATTAGGAGATTTGAAAGTGCAGAGGGGAAGGGTAACGCGAGCTGAGGACGATACGCGCGCTCTCGAGACCGGCGAGATCTCCTTTGTCCCCTGAGAACGGAGCATGACGATTTAGATCAGGACAATCGCGCTCGGCGGCACACGATCCGGCGCGTGGCACCGCGACGCTCCCGGTGTAATAGTATTACTCCCAGGACACAGAAGGATGCACTGTCCTTGCCTGGCGTTCTCCCCGATCTCTCCCTTCGCTCTTTTTCATTTCTTCTTATTGGCCTTAAACTCTAAATGTGACAGAAGTAAGGAAAGCGAGGAGGGCAAGCTGAACTCGCATCGAGCTAGATGGTTTACATCAAGAAAAATTTGCGCTCGTGCGGTTTCTTACGTTTATAGAGTCATTTTGTAACATATAATATTTCAAATTATATGCAAAAAATTTGCTGTTACACTATACATTAAATTATATTCATAGCTTCTTCAATTATATTGCTTCCTATATTAAGGAAATTGACGTCAATGACTAAATTAACATTTAAATAATTTCAAGCGGAATTTTTAATTATACGCATTCATTCTAAGAGAAGCTGGCAAGTCTCCTTCAATACAGATCCCTATATGTGTCTCTTCAACCCTCTTACAAATTACAGATAACACGCGCACACGTGCCCGTCTCTCTCTCTCTCTCTCTCTCTCTCTCTCTCTCTCTCTCTCTCTCTCTCTCTTTTCTCTCTCTCTCTCTGTCTGTCTGTCTCTGTCTCTCTCACAACTACACGCACGCATCCGCCCACCGGATTCGCAAACAGCCCTGTAAAAGAGATCAACTCGCTACGCGCGATCGGGGGATGTCGGGAGGGTGCGGGTCTTGCACGCGCCGACAAATTGTTTGGGCCGAGTCAGTTAGTCGCGCGCCACAATGGAGTGGCACTTGGCGGGATCCCCGGCACACAGTCGCACACTGCCTGTGCGCGCCTCCTCCCTCGTTACAACGCATTACATTTATCTCTCATCCGCGCGCGTATACCGCCGCGCCCGCGCCGGCCCTTTAACCCCCGCGTCTGCCCGCCGTCCCCCCGGCGTCAGGAACCTGACGGCAACCTCGAGCAACTGCGTCACTATGGCAACACACGCGGGGCGGCTCGCGGAAGGCTCTTTCCAGGTCTTTCGGTGAGGCCCGAGGATCGCTTTGATTCGTTTGTCACTTCCCAAATGAATCATTTTTCAAGAGATAATTAGGTGCGCGGGGGATTTGGCTTCCAGCTGACGCCGGGATTAAGATCGGCGAGAAGGCGAGGGCCTAAGACCCAATTAAGTAACTGCCACTAGTGAGCCACTAGCGAGCGTCATTAACATCGATCAGAATAATAGATATAAATTAAATTATCTGTCTTACTCTTAGGAGTTAATTAAATTGATCGATCGAGTCAGAGATATGCTAAAAAGTATTGTTTAAAAAATTCATTGTTTTATGAATGTATCCTATAAACATATATATATACATATAATGTAGCAAAACCAACTTCTGCAGCTTTCTCAAACGTGTCGTATTATATAATACACTTAAATTCTCTCTTTCTTTTCCCTAAACGAATAGGTACACATGCGTGTCTCTTGCGCAAAAATTTCGAAGTTATCCGATAGTTTGACCGTATCGGATAGCGATTACAAAAGAACGAACCAATCGACGAAAGACAAAAGTTGCCTAGTTTTACTCCGCGCGGAGTTCTTACTTGGACTACCGGGTTTTCTCTTTAGATGCTTTTCGAGTGTCAAAGGTGAGCACTGCGTCGTCATGGTAGCGGTCTTGACGCGGCGCGTGCGGCACGTGGCAGAGAAACAAGGTGTGCGGCGCGTCGTCGTTTGACAATTCCTTTTTTTTTCTTTGAAGATTCCGAAGTGATCTCTCTTGGGAGGAAGGAGAGCCTGCATGCGATTTCACAATACCGAACCGCTGCCATTTCTTCTCATTGTCGGCCGTCATTAGTGAATGTCGTTTCTCGTGTTGTCTCAGTGGTCGGTCGTTTGTGGATTGGTTTAGTTACCGTATAAGTTCGATCTTGCGGACATCAATATGGCTTACGCCAACGATACCGTTACGGCTTAACGCCCATGACAAAGGACAGGTTATATTAGGACAGAGAAGTGCGAAAAGCAGAAGCGCAAACAGAAGAGCAAATGAATCCTTTCAACACAAAACCTGTCTTCTCTTCTTTTTTTTAACAGAAAAGCCGAGACTTCCTATAACTTATTTCGACGGGAGCTAAAGATTTCTCTCCGGATGAAAATTTTAAGAGTACAGGTTTGTTTATGAGCACAAGATATCTCTTTTGAGAGATATTGCATGCTATTTGCCTACAATTATCTAACTAAATTCTCTTGTGTGGTAATAAAAGTTCTATAATAAATAATAAAAGTAAGATAATAAAAAAAAAGTAGTACGTTTGTCCCGTTTATAATCGTCGAACAAAAGCGCGAGACAAATCGATGAAGGAAGGGGCACCCGGACTATCTGCGATGCTTCACATTAAAGATCGATCTATTAAGATTACGCGCGATAACTCCGCTCCGCTTCTGAAAATAACGGCGGCGACGTGGCCCCGTTTTCTCCGATTAAAAGGAAAAGGGAGCGAAAAAGGGAGTCGCGAAATTATCTTGCGGACCGCGTCGTTTTATCGTCGCCGGGGCGGCTTTCGGAGCACCTTTCAAAGGTCGCAGGTCGAAAGTTTCGGGGTCACGTACTTCCTCTGCGCTGAACGCGGGGAGCGTGTACGTGACGGAGGAGATAGCTTTCTTCCATTGGCGCTCTCTATACGGCCATCTATGTCGCGATCAGATAGCGAAATCCGCAATTATTTCATAAGAGGCTGCTCCACTCGTTTTCTTTCCTCCGCACTCTCCGCGATTTCTCTTGCTCTCTCTCTCTCTCTCTCTCTCTCTCGCTCTCTTTCGCTCTATCATTCTTTCTTCCCTGCCGGGGCCGCTTCCTTTCTTCGCGAGTAATGATGGCGGACCCTGTAATTCGCGCGGCTTTTAAATTGCCCGCGGCCGCCGCCGTCGTTGCTGCTACAGTGGGCCGTTTAGGCAGGTGCCGTGATTCGATCACTCTCGGCGTTACATTTTTTTCGAACGCACTTTACCGTGACGCGTGTGATCCCCGGGGGACACGTATAAGATGTCCCAGAAATCGATCAATCCTTTTCGATCCTTTGCCGAGAATGCGTTCAAAGGAAATTCCGAATCAATGTCTCTTCGGCGCGAAATCATTATTGAGTATTCCAGTATTTTTAACGTTTTGATAATTATGTTTCAAATCAAGAGCGTAAATTCATTTAGTGACATCAATCGAAAAGTTACATCAATCGAAAAGTTAAAAAGTAGGACATCTTTAACTGTTCCATTCATGAAGATATTTTTCAATTTTCGCGTACGATTTAAAACTACAGCTAATCGCAACAATCGTAATTATTTTTACCACTATTTCGGTTTCTATAGTATTCGATTTCTATGTAGTAAGTTATTTTCAAAGATACCGAAAAGGAATTAAGCACATCTTTTACATTTAGATTTGAGATATTTTATATGTATATTATTTTATGCAAGGATACATTGTATATGTATATGTATAAAATTGTGAGCCGTCGCAGAGATTTACGATTAATGAGCGACAGTTATTATGTTGCTTAAATTGTACCAGAAATCCAGTTTCGACGAGGTAATATATCTTCGCCGATACTTAATATCGGTTTAATGTCATCATAATAACTAAAGATAAGATCGCATATTTTTTTACTCATAATTTTTACTTATAATTCACGAGCGTATTTCAAATTAATCTTACAGCTATTATCGAAACCTGTTTAAATCTCTTACGCAGAAAAATTATAATTTTATTTTAGAAAAGAATTTTTGGATATTTCTTTCGTTTAATTTATACATAAATTATAAAAATGTTCAAAGATGTATTTTCATAATTAAATATAATTAACTATATATTAATTCATTTATCAAAATAACTTAGCTTTTATACATGGAATTAGTATTCTTAAATAAATTCCTCTAGTTTTAATTCAAATTCAATAAAATTAATTTCGTTTATTTTAAATTTAGCCATTTAAAAATTAAAATTGAAAAATATTGCAGTTGCCACTTAATAAATAAGAAATAAAAGCTAAAGAAATACGCTATGAATTAAAGAAACTGAAAAGAGATTGCTTGAAAAATATTGCCGCTCGAATGATCTCTCGTATCAAACGTCACTTCTCGCGATGCTCAGGATTCAACTCACAACACGGCTGGCTGGAAATTACGCGATCGAATTCTATCCCGGTGCCCGCTCCGAACGGAGATTTAAGGCGCACCGTCTACGTCCGGGGGAATTTAATTCGGGAATTTATGACGCGAGCGAGAGAGATCTCGCACGAGGCACAACGGGGCGAGATCATGAAAACTCATTGTCGGATTAAGAAGTCGGCCGAGTTGACTGCAACAAGCAGGTGCAACCTGCCTGTTTGCACGACTGTCTGCCTGCCCTAACCCGCCTGCCTGCCTGGCGTCGCACGAATTCCGCCATTATACCGGATGCCTCCTGGTCTTAACGAGCTCAATTATACTTCGCTTAGGGTGATCCGCGGAGTCGATGATCGCGACATTCGGACGAAGTACGAATTAGGATCACTGGAGTCAGCCGAAAGTTTGAGTCACTTTCCGCTGTCTCTCTCTCTCTCTTTCTCTCTCCCTCTTTCCCGTTCTGTGCCTCTCTCTCCTTCTTTTCGCCACGAAGGGTACATCCGGACTGATCATCGTCGTTAGCATGTTGTTGTAGACGGGACGCAATTTAACGATCATTTTCACGTCGCAATTTCGTGCACCTTTTCGTCCCCCCTAATGTCTTCATAACGCACGGGGCCCGCGTGAAATCCATCAACGTCGCTCCTACGTTTTATAACGTGACGGTCGCGTGTCCTGGCCGCGAGCGAATTGCCCGCCGCCCCGGCCGATGTGTCCGTATATATAGTTTTTTAAGCGTGCTGCGAAAGTCTTCGGCGAAACGCGACTTCGGGATCTCGCGGCGAGTCGAGTCGAGTCGAATCGGTCGGATGAAGTCGGGTCGCGAGGTGATTTCGTCACGCTTTCATGGCTCAATTATGGCGCTTATAAAATGCGCCTTTTTGATCTCGAATCTTCGCGATTATATTATTCAGATAGAATCTACGGGCAGCGCTTTGTAAATTGAATTCCCGCTCGTAGCGTGATGCCATCAGGAAGTATCGTGTATCCCAAGCTCCCGCCGATCGATCCCGTTAAACGGAGAAAAATGCGATTAACATTTATCGCCGTGCTCTCCCGAGCACGCTCGTGACGTGACTCAATTTCGGTCCGTTCGACTCAAATAGATCCGGAAGTGAGATCCATTTTTTTTCTTTTGCGTTTGCACGTGTTACGCTCGAAAAAAATGTTTGCGCGCAATTTTAATTACTTTTTTTTAGCAGAAAAGTCAGTGGGCGTAAGTATAGTTAAATGTTCTCCGTGGGTTATTGAATAAAGATGAAGGGGGGAAAAAGTTTAAAGTTCAAATTTCTAAAGTCAACGTTTTACCCACGTTGCGTTACACCCACGCAAGTGGAGCAATGAAAGTTGGGTAATAACGCTCGCGTGACATGGAAATGATTCCGCTCGAAACAATTATCCTTCGGGACACTAATTTCAGCGGGATTTCAGCGGGCGTCTTGCCCTCCGACCTCAAGAGATTCCGGGGATACTTGTTATTCTTATCCCCTCCCCCCACCCCTCGTTCTCCTCGTTGGACACATTGATTCCTTGGTTCTGTTGTGGGCGGATCCGCGTGTGTCGGGAGATCAGTACGAGATCTCCTCTCCTTTTCTTCGCTCGATCATGTCTTCGCCGGGCGGTTTCTCGGTACCGGGCACAGAGCGCAATGGTAGACCCGCCGCGTTACCATTATCCGTAATTATCATCAAGTCCACGTCCTTCGCTTTTATCGAGAGACTCGGACGGCGCGCGGCTCGATCAAGGCGAAAGTCTCGTCGACGTGAGTTGCAACCAACGCAGAATAATTCGTCGAAACTATAGTCGACAAAAATTTACGTTTCAGTAAAAAGTTACGAAATTCCCAATTTTTTTTATCCACGCGTTAACATTCTTGACCGCAGCAATAATGATCGTAGATTCGTAAATTCGCGCCGATAACTCCGACTATCCGTGTGCGGGCGTCTCGAGATTGTTATCCATGGGCGGAGGGGGAGGGGAAGGATTATAAAGCCCGAGGACACGTTTCATTAGCTTCATTAGTCACCGCGCGTGAGGGTCGAATTTTTACGACGAAACGAACCGGTACGAAACCGCACGGATTCCGAACACTTGTAGATCGGCCCGGGATAGTGTCAGGCCGGACGATAACTCGCCTAATTATCGGGACCGTGGAAGTCGCCCCGACACTTCGGTGTTGAGAGACGCGCGCTGGAATTTCGGTAGATACTTTTACACGAGGGCGCCCAATTTATTAGCCGCGAGAACGGGCCCCGTTCGCCAGCCTCCTCTTCCCGGGCCCAAAGAGATTAACTACGGACCTCTCGAAACGTGTTTGTAAATCCATCCGCGATAGGGATCGACGAGCGCGCTGATCTAGGCTTAGCCCTTTAAATTCCCTTCAACGCCGGCGCCTATCGCATTCTTTTTTTTTCATCCTTTGATCGTATATCAATTGCATTAAACGTTTCCTTTTTCCCAAAAACTTACTAATGTATTAAAATCGGTGTAAATTTTTTGACAATCTGTCCAACAATTCAAACGAAAGAATTGTTTGATATTTTCGAAACAGTTAGAATTAATTAAGCTTCTTTTAAAGAAATTAAAAAATGTAATTCTCATTCAAATTTAATCTCCTTTTATTTCAAAATTATTATAAATTTCTCATTCAGTCTCTCGAGAAGAAAATGCACGTGAATTTTGCTGCGAGAAGGCAGTCCCGATTTCGGAATCGAGCCGACTGCCGGAAGTCGGGGAAACAGCTGATACAACCCAGCCAATTCCCTTAAGCACCGAAACGACTAACTGAGACGTCGAATCCTCCGAACTTTATCAGGGACAGGATCTACGTCCAGGTCCTGACCAGTTGCCATTTAGTTTCCTCAGGCAAGCGAAGACGATCAGCTTGCATTTGGATACCCGATACATATGTTATGTAAATCCGGCATCGACTCAACGTTTCCTGATTGAAGAATCGTCTTATCGATCGATTTTACCTTTTTGTAAAGCGCACAAATTATTTGATATAATTTAATATTCCAAATATCTCTGAATATATAATATATATAATATTTCCATAGCTTCTTATTTTATCTATTTTTCTCTCACAATCAGTTCCGATTTTGATACAAATTTCATCATATTCTTTATTTCGCTACTCTTTCCTTCATTACCTTAAATGTCCTTCAATTTCGAAAATAGTGACCATTATAATACGAGGAAAAGTGGGACGAGGAACAAGATTATCCATTAAATTGGCTCATAAGTAAATCCAATTGTCCGAGCTTACCACGAAAATATATGAGGTGTATCGATGAGCGGCCACGCTCGTGTTGGTACAGAGAGTCACGGGCCGCGGATGAACGTCGAAGGAGCGGGAGGGAGGAGGGCGAGCAGAGTTTGTCGAAGGGGGTGAGGGTGAGGCGGAGGGAGAGAACGAGCGGGCGGATGTGTCTGAGGTAATTGAGGCTACGGGTCATCCGGGTCGCAAGAGTCACGAGTCACGAGCGAGCGGCCGCGAACAATGCCGAGCGGCCCCTCTTGTTCGTCTTCTCTTCTCCTCCTCCTCCTCCACCTCTGTTCCTCGCCACCTCTCTCCGTGCCCTCTGTTCCTTCCTCCTCTTCTCCACCACTTCTTCTCTCCTTCTTCCCTTGAGGACCACCTCGCCTCTTCTTCCGCCGAACGTTTTCTCCGACGTTCGCCTCTCTGCGCGTTCCGCTCCGTACGGAGCGGGCGATTCCGCCGCGCCGGGCCGACGAGCCGATCGCCGTCGGCATTGCTCCGCGTCGCCTCTGTACTTATTAGATTTGATCCGAGCCGTAGATTAACATTGAAACAAACGTTATTTATGACGCGCGCGCGGTATCATTGCGGGCCCCGGTGCTGTGATGACCCGCGATATTCCGCGCCGACATCGTGCTCGCATCGGGGCCCCGCCGGCCGGCCGGCCGACCGGGCTTCGCGCGCTTTCTCTTTACGGGCGGCGGTAGACAAGAAGGGATGAGAGCCCCCGCGCCGTCCCCCCTTGCGAAGGGAGAGGGAGTCGAAGGAAGAGGAAACGTCGGTCCTCTCTGCGGAGGAACGCGTGAGCGCGAGTGAGAGGAACTCTCGGATTGGATCCGGGATATCCCTGTAATGCCAAACCGCGTCGGGATTTAGCGGTGAGACATCGAGTTGGTTATCTCTCGCGCCACACGCGATTTCGTTGGCGCCGTGCGAGACCGAAATAGAAAGAGGTAATGACACCGCTTGCGCGAATAATTGCGGAATTCTCTCATTGACTCTCTCTCTCTCTCTCTCTCTTAATTCCCGATCTATAATTCGCTCGTCCGCGATTATCCGATGATGCAACGTGGTGCAAGGACTTCGAACTGAAAAAACCGGTTACAAGATAATCCATTAAAAAAATGCACTCGCGCCTTTCCGGAGATGACAACGGGACGCGCGCGTGCAGGGGTGGGAGCGAGGGACAAACGGAATCTCCCACGCCACGAGGTCCGGCGTGGCCGGGCAATCGAAGACAAATTAGCGTTGCGTGATGCGCGTTGATTCTCTTCGATAGCGGAACAACGGGTTACGTATACACTCAATCGACGATACACAGCCGCGGGACACTCGTCCGTGAACGCGCCGCGTGTGCGCGCGCAATGAGAACGTGTCCTCTGTGCAGTATCCGCGACGTATACCTACCTATAAGCTCGCGTGCTCGTGTTTAATTCCGATCGGACTGTTACACAGTATTTAATCCTGATTCAATTACGCAGGTAATCGATATCGAAAGTCGATGAACGTCGAGAAAGACGAACGTTCAATTAAATTTCAGAAAAATTTAATTCTAAGTCACGAGAGTTTTTAGCTATAGAGAGAAAATAGCCACAATTTCATGCCATATGCATATATTAGATATTTGCATTGTTCTCCATTAGTTCACCTTGTGAAAATAAGAAACGTCCCTTTCGATATTTCTGAAAACAACGTTACGCGCCGTTTATATACACGTCGACTTGATACCGAGAAATAAAAGTACCGTGCATAACCCTCGCTAATTGGAAGTGATCCCTGCAAAAGGACGGACGCGAAATTAGGGTTGACACAGCCCGAAAGGAACTGGATACATCTGTATTTAAGTTGCTTTCGCGTGTCGAGACCGAATGATGTTAGGGTCCCCGGTTCCGCGGAACCGCACTTGCACGCTTCATTTTTCTTTTTTTTTTTTTGCCTCCTCTCGCGCGCACCTGTTCGACGGTAATTTCTCCTTCGGCGATACAGGATTGTCACTCTACCGGCGACGCGCTCAACAGACGCGTATATGCTCCGCGGCGAGACAGCTGACAGTCAGTTGGCATAATTCTTTAATAAAAGCCAGTCTTGCTTTCGCACGCGGGAAAGGTCCTATCCGAGGCGTGCAGTGCCCCGTACACTTTACATAATTACTCGTACTCTTTACTATTTAAATGCTGCTTCATTTTTTAAATGCCGCTTCAGTACAACGTTAAAAAGCTTGCAAGCGTGTAATTTATAATGATTGTAAAATTCTATAATAACTCGATTTTCCGATCTTCCAGAGATCTCTAAGATTTCTCAATTCGAGACTACGAACGCTTTAAAGTCTTTAAACGCTTTGAAAAGTTGGCGAGATGAAAGAACGTATGTAACAGCGACGCGAAGGTGCGATCGATATGGTGAAACATGGGCGGCGCGGCGCGTCGGTTAAACAATTCCGTATAGTAAAAGGACGAGCAAATGGACGCATTTGGCGGAAGGAACTGCGGAGCGTCCCTCCGAGTTAATTACTGGCAGCGAGCGTGAACTAGAACCTCTTCTCTCTTTCTCTTTCACTCTCGAAACGTCTTGCGCCTTCACCGGTAATTTACGTGCTGGGCTTTAGATAACCGCCGTTTGTTGTTTCTCCATGTGCATTTCACTTCGGGTATACAACGCTTAATTAAACTCCGGTGTGTGTTAGCCGCTGAGACACGAGAGAGAGAGAGAGAGAGAGCGAGAGAGAGCGGACGAGTGAGGCTGGCTGGCCATCCTCCTGAAAATCAGCCGGCCGGATAACAGGATTCCGGCATCGCGTGTGTCGCCCCGCGACAAACAATCAGCGAGCATCCACGCTCCAGTTGTCAGGAGTTAAGGCGGTGTTTCTTCATAAGTATTTTCGAGCACGGCAGATGGATGTTATTCAACTTCGCGGAAAGGTTGGACGTGCCCGAGAATATCTTCAGATATCAAAAGAAGAAAAAAATCTACTCGGATCTCTCCGCCCAAAACGGCAGAAAACTATAAATCGTTCCAGAATGACAGATGCAGTTTTATTCGTTCCAGGATAACGAGATGAGCTTGTTTTGATAATTTTTTTTTCGAATTTGAACAGTCAATCGATGACATTAAAAATTAATATTTGCGTTCAAGAATATGAACATTTTTCGAAAATCTTGAAAATTTTGCAACATTTTTTCGTTTTCTTTTTTTTTTTTTTATATAAAGCGGATTGACGGTTAACATTGTTTTCGACGGGCTGAATTCGCAAGAGAGGCTCGCGCGAAAGTGATTCCAGGTGATTTCACCGAGAGAGCCGATCGTGGCGGATCGCACGAATTATCGGGTTCCTGTTAGTTGCGTGTCGAGTGTTGCGCGCCTTGGCCGAACAGCTCTTCTCCTCACGACAGGACAATTGCCGCGTTTCCTGATATAGTTTGCGCCCTTCCAAGTGTAACGGACGGAAAGCCCGCCGCGGTTGGACGTCGCTCTTCCGCGAAGGGTCCCGCCGCGGATGATTTTCTTTCCGATCCTCGCTACAATCCTGATAAGTCCTCAATTCTATACAGTTCGTCGAATTAACGAGATGTCGACGTTGCGCCAATCACACCTAGAAGCTTATTTTTCTTGAGGCCTTAATATTAAGGTGATTCTTTAGTAAATCGAGTTATTTAAGAAATGTTTAATTTTTTTATATAATGAAGTTGAAGTGTCGAAGTTGAAGTGTCGAACTTGACGTGTGCAAAATTTTAGGATAGGATATCAATGAAATAAGAGAGAGAAAAAAATGTTGAAAATGTAACTTTTCACGTATAACTTAGTGACAGGTTGGGCTCGGAGACGCTTGTTTAATTAATTGCACGCAAACGTGATTTAAGACTTTTCTAGAAAACGAGATTATTATAGTTTAAAACATTACGATTTTAACGGTCACAAAAAAGTATTAGGCCATCGGCTATTCTGGAAAGATATTTAATGTGAAATGGCAAAATATCGGATAACCTCGCTAGCAATGTACATTACTGATTGCACTTCACTTTCTTATCCTTGCCATTGCCACGCGGAGTAACAATATCGATTGTTTCATACTATATCATTAGACATACACGTAGTTTTAATATTTTATCCAAAGTATAAATATTTGTGACTTCGAATGGGCCCTGGTGAGGCAACCCAAATTTTCGGCACTTCACTAAAAAACCACCTTAAGTAAAATAACACGTAAAAGTTTTAATTAATTAGTATACGATCAAAATTGAGTATATCAAGGAAAAGGTTCGATCTATTTTTCGATCCTAACTTATGTAAACTCAGAGGCATCGATACACGAGTATTAGAGAGGGAGAGAAAGAGGGAGAAAGAATTACAAGAATTCCAAGCTGTACACAAATATTCAAACAGTGTACACTCGACTATGTTATTGTAATCGAATGTGGCCGCAGCAAGATGGGAAAGCCGGTGACTAGAAAAAGTCAATAGTCACGAAAATCGTGGTGAAGCATAATGTATGAGCGCATACAGAACGAGACAATGAAAAATGAGCGACGCTTTAAATATACATATATATGTATGTGTAGTGCCGCTTTCCCCTAAATGCACCACGACGGCCGCCCGGTAATGCGGAGGTTATCGTGGGGAAGTAACGTTTCGGTATGGGGAATAACTAGAACCTAATATACTATATTCCCCTTTATTTCTATCCTATTCCCTACACCCTTCGCGTTTAGCGACGATATGTGACAGCTTATTTTCCGAAAGGCGCAACCCCTAAACAGGATTGGTACACGCTTCACAAATATAATCGAACGAATCATGGTTTATCTCCGCTACTCTCGCGTTACTCTCCTGAAATCAATCTGCATATCGGAATGACCTTACACGCGAATGTGTTGTTTCCCGATATAAATCCGTCTGTTTTCCGGCTAGATGAAACTCGGTAAAGTTACGTACCCCGCGTGTGTTATTTACACAAATCAAGTGCATTAAATGTAAAATAAGAAATAAGATTAATGAGTAAAGTATTAATTCAATAAATTTCGTAACTGCACGGAAAGAACGATTTTGTTCTGAAAGGTCTAAAAATTTTGCTAAAAACAGATCTAAAAATAATTTGTTGAATTATCAAAATAATTTGTTGGAATGTTAAAACTGATAAGCATTGCTATAAAACGTTTGGATATTCTAGCAATCATTTTGACTTTCGCGCAAAATTATTTTGATTATTGACAAAAATTATTTTCAGCTCTGGATTCAGCAAAATTGTTCTTTCCGTGCGAATAAAAATAAAATGACAAGTATCTATAGTCTTTCCTTAAATCTTAAGTAAAAAATTTACGGAAAATTACGACTAATATATGCAATAATTATTACTGATTTATCTTCAAGTTTTTGCAATAATATCGAGACGCAACTGGCAATAAACTTTTTCCCGTCGCAGTTTATCCGTGTGTATAAGCGTGCAGAAATTCAGAGAATCGGCGGCCGACTTCGGATTCGCATCGACGAGTTGCAGTTGCAATTTTTTACCTGCACGAGGGGAGCCTGCGCGCTCAGGCCAATCATCGTTGCTCGAAGGAGCGTGAAGTAGGAGGAGCCGAAGGACATCCCCGTTATCCGTGTCCTGACGTGGCGTGCGCGGTGCAAATTGGCAGCTTCCTTCCTGCCGACGCTTGATTCGCCACCATCGAAATCGCTCGAGCGTCGAGATCGAAATCGCGGAGCGGTTACCTCGATCACGGATCTCCTCGACTTCGATTTACGAGCGAATCAAGCTCACGCGATCGCACGCCGCGCTCTCGGGAATCTCTCGAATGGGGCTCCCCATTGTATTGTTAAACAACGAGACGCGCGCATTGCAAATAGTAATCGCGCAATCTGCCGCGGATTGCTACGTAAATAAATTAGCGGGTATCCTTGAAGACTGTTACAAAATAATCGCATTAACGGATATATCCCTTTCGAGATCCTTGAGATCAAGATTCCGTCGCAGAAATCGTTGGATGGATTAACGACACAGGAGCAACCGGCGGGGCCGACGTTAAGCGGGTAACGTTAGAACATTGGAAATGAAAGATGTGTGCGATCGGACGTGGATGCGTAAATAAAGTATCGTGTTTTTTTCTATGCCGAATAGATAAAGCACTGCGTATCCTGTGTGTGTGTATAATGGCGATGTGGATTTAGCGTCGCGCTCGTTACATAACTTTCCGGGGCTCGCGATTCGTTGCATTACTTTCAGAATTTTTTTATATATAATGTGAAATGTGTATACTTCCGTCGTACACCCGAATTGCGCTGCGCTCGCTTGTCGTTACGCGACGGAATTAGAATGTGAAGGTAAACGAATTAAACAAATGGCAATGTACGACGTGATCTGAAATAAAGATGAATCGTAATATCTGTAACAGATATAAATGCAAACTGACTGATTCATCGAAAAAAGAAAGAAAAGGAAAAAACGAAACGCGTAAGAGCCCTGTTCTTTCTATAAATTACGCGATTTCGTCGTGGAGATGAGAGTGAACATGCTCCTCCAGTCTTCGAGTTCATCTCGGAGGAAACCGAGAGAGAGAGAGAGAGAGAGAGCAACGAGAGAGGGACTCGACGAGAGTAGCTCGGCTTCACATAGCTGCAGCACAATGGGATCAATATCCCCGCTGGGGAATAAACCCCATAATCCCCCGGCATCTGTAGGCCACCTGCAGTTGTGCGTTTCGTCACGGGTTAGCCGTGCGTTTTTCCTGCGGTGTCACCCGGCCGCGAGGCGATTCCAAATATTTGGACAAGGTGCCGCAGATCGAATCGAAGATTTTTCCCTAATGCGCCCGATCGACGCTTAGCAACCGACACCGTTAATCCTCGCGTTCGTGACTTTGTAATCGCGTAAACCGTCGGAGTCCTTTCGCTTCTCAATGCCCTCGTCAGTTGTAATATTATATTTAATATAAGATCATATAATATAATAAGAATAATAATACGAGATAGTACTTTTTGATTAAATGTACTTTCTAAATCTGAATCAGTGGATAATTACTGATTTTCAATAGTTATTCATTGAATGCATCAGTCCTAAATATGTCACTGGTAATCTGCAGTGAAATTCGACTTTATTGTCTCTCAAAAATCACTAATAAATAAGTGAATAATCGTTATAATCGTTGACAAATCAGGACTTTGCTGTTTTCGCTAATTGCACAACGAATTCGATCCTATTTTACTTATTTATTAGCGATACAATTAGGTGTTGCTGACTTAATCAGTGATTTTTCCATTGATTCAGATTTAGAGAATAAATAAAAAAAAATAGAATTACAGTGTTTTATTTTATGTCTTCAAAATTAAAGTACGAATGAAACGTATTTTTTTATATTTCTGGTTGATTTTTAAACTTTTCTATTTATTCTTATTTATTTCGAGAGACGTCTCATTGTTCGTTTGTTCGAATGCGCATTGTGCGAATACGCAAAGGCTGGTTAATTCTGACAGGTGACTTCAACTCGAGCAATCGCTCGTGATCGACGAGGCGTTCCCGGAAACCAGAGAGAAATCCCCCAGCCCGATCGATCATGATTCCGACCTCGTGACAACCTCGAACACGGGATTACGCGGTGAATTCAAGGACCATAAGGACTCGGGCTTATTCTTCGTCGTTGCTCTCTTTCCCCCGTCGTAATCTTTTTGAAAAGGGCGGGGGAACGTCGCACCGGTCGAATCACAATTCAGGAATCTGTCGCAGGACTCCAAATATTTTCACAGCCACGCCAATCTATTGTCAGACACGGGGGATTACCTAGAAGAGCCTTACAACCATCATTGATTTCGCCACAAAGGCTCGTCAATCGGAATCGCTCGACTAACTTTTGCAGTCAAATCTTTGCAATTCGTGAGCTGTGCGGGAGATAAAATTACCGGAAAATGTATATTGCAGAATTTAAAATCACAATTACAGAAATTAGTATTAAAACCATAGTTGAAATAATAAAATTTTATACTTTGTAATAAAATTCAATTATCAAGTTTCCTATGTTTGTTTAAATTTATAAGTAATCTAATTTTAGATAATATCTATAAGCAATATAATTTTAGACAATAATTTTGCATTAGGGTTGTTCTATAATTTTCTCTCAATTCTACTATAATAATAATTTTTTATTAATTTTAAACTTCGAAGATATCCCTTTTTTTTAATTCAAGCAGCTTCTACGGCCGCAATTGCTATGCATATTGTGAATACAACTTCGTCAAATTTTATAACGCGTTACTTGGAGGCACTGAAATTTCTTAAATTCGATAAAATGATTGCGTGACGCTCACAGAAATTTGTGGGTGCCACTTGGGTGGCAACGTCGAGACACGGACAACGATGGACTCTACCAAGCTAACTTTCTTTTCAAGTCAAGAGCGTATGATCGATCATCACGACATTCGGATTACGTTCTATTCAAAAGAACGTACTACAAGACACTCTCAGCAGGTAGCGGGGCCCGCAGGACACAAATCGAATCGCCCGTGAAAGCGTAGATTTAACGCGGGTAACCGCTCGCATTTTCCACACCGTGATATTAAGTCTCGTCTGGGCTAAAAGCAGTCCGCTTAATCGCTCGCTCGCTCGCGCGTGCGCGCGCGCGCGCGCCACCGAGATTTATTATTTATCCGCAGATCCATTGTCCTTAATTTATCGGTGCGTTCCGCTTATCGACGTTTACGACCCTAATGGCGCTCGCTATCCGACGCGAAATCCGCCCCGGTGGGGCTGTTTGAATTTTTCAGGAGCCGAAGCGTCGAATCCGTCGCGCGATTTCCGAGCTGCTTATTTGGTCTCCGTCGCCGTCGCAAACTTTCCGCGTGTCAAACAGATGTAAATCATTCACCGTGCCGACCGAATTTTAACGACTGCGCCGCTCGCGCGTTAAGCGGCGGACCGAAAAAAAAAACAAAACGAAAAAAATGCTGCGTACGCTTTTAGATCGGGGAACGAGCTGTACAATTTCCCCGGGGAAGGAAGCGTGAAAAAACGACCGCTCTCGCGCAAATTTGAATTGTTGACAGTGATTTTTCGCGATGTTTCGTCGCGAGAAGAGCGAGATTTCGTTATATTTAAATTTACGCGAAATTTAAAACTAAAAATGGAAAAATTATTTAACGTACGTTGTTAAAATTATTAAAACACTATTTTTAAGAGCTAATTATATTTTACATTACGTTTTCATAAAAATTATGTAAGATTGTAAAAAAATAGTGGGACAACGAAATCAGTAAAATATTATCAATATACGTTAACACAGAGTAATATTTTCACGACTCTGACCCAATCGATTAACGCAGTTATTTAGGAGCGGCCACGGGAATCGTTTCCGAATCGGGTTTTACCGAAAAACGAGCGAACGAGAAAGGTCGCTCCGAGAAGAAAATAGGGGGGAGGTAAAAAAAAAAGAAGAAAACTCAGCCGACCGGAGTTTGCGGCCAGTAATATCGGAACCCGATTCCGATATATCCGACTGAATGTCGAGTGCGATCGATTTTTCTTCCAGCTGTAAATCGAGATTAGCGGCGACGCGCGCGCGGTAGGTCCGTGCATATGCGAGCGCACGCTCGAGAACGAGCGAACGACCGAACGAATGAATGAATGAATGAACGAATAGAGGTGCCTCTATCCGGCGGTGATGGAAACAGGAGGAGGGAGAGGAAGGGGGGTTAAGGAGGAAAGAGCGCGAGCCCCTCGCCCTTCCCTCGGGATCGGCTCGGGTTTCGCCCTTCGAGGACTTCTTTCTCTCCGCTTCTCTCTTCGTCCACACTTACCTCCCCTCCTCCCGCGAACGACGTTCGGTAGTCGGGTAGCACGCACCCATTGCTATCCGCAGGCTCGCTTCTTAACTTACTTAGCTCGGGTGTCGCGTAAGCCCGCTCCTCTAACGAGGACCAGGCTTTCTCTCTTTCTTCCTCTCGTTCTCGGCCGCTGAAGAGAACGTCATTAAATGGTGATCGCGATTCGTCGGCCGTCCAACGAGGAAGTCTAAATAATGAACCTCTTTATCGCGCGAGAGGTGACCATGAAACTGCCGATGCGTATCTCAACGACGGCTTTTTCTCGAATCATTTCGTCGCGAAGACGGAGCTTAGGATCTAATTAACTGGTCCCCCCCTCCCATCGACGACGCGATCTACGAGTCTTATGGTATTATTTAAACGTCGTGCGCGGTCGCGTATTATCTGCCGCACGCATAGGTAACAAAAATGTGGAAAGTAATGAGATACTAAAAGTCAAAACCAACTGCGGCAATAACGGCGACAGGTGAATTACAGCGCGGCGGCCGGCTATCGCTTTAACAACTTGCTCCATTTTACGTTTTAATAACTGATTAAATTCGCATAACGCGCGGTCTTGAGCAAAATTACATTCGCAAATTACGTTGAGACACTGCACGAGGGCAGTTAGCCAATCGTCTCTACACGCTTTCGTAACTCTATTCGCTAATTTTGAATAATCTATTATGGAGCGGAAAATTCGTTCTCGCATGAGTGGCGCTTGAGTGAAAGTGATAACGTTATCACTCTCATTTCAACCCACGCTATCGCGTGCCGTTAGTTAATGTGGAAACCGCAGATTAAAACGCACGACTTACCGCGGTACTTAATTCTCAGAAGTCTCCAGAATTTAACTTTTCTTGTCGTTCGTCGATTTTTCGGTGATTCTCGATCTTTCACATGATCGTCAGGAAAAACTAGTACCATGCAAGCGCGACAAGAGTCATTTCCGATCGACGACAGGTGTCTCGCTGCCGAAATCCCGGGGACTCCCCGCGGAGCCTCGCGGCGCCCCGCGCCGCGCGTCGGCAAATTAATTCGATCAATTAATACGTGCTTAAGCGAGCGCGCGTGAACGACGCGCATTGGTTAATATAGCCAGCCGACTGGGTGCCATCTCGCCGAGTGCCGTCATCCCCCGCGTGTGCATCCCGGAAACGGCTGTGGCGTCCTGCCCTGCGGCTCGGCGCTTACGCGGACCGCGAAACGCCGGTGGCGGCTGTGCATAAACGTGTGCATGTATACGTACGCATCTACGTCATTTAATCGATACGGGTGATACATCGGACAGACATATTTTAGGTCCTTTCTACTGCGGAGCATCTTAGGGCTTCCGATATGCTATTCAATGTTGTTCAAAAGCAAGCAATTTCTTCTTTCACGCTGCTGAAAAATGGCAGTCAGCAAAAACCTTCGCTATTATATCCTATACTTTCTAATAGCACTTTTTGTCCAATTTTGCATATATTATGCTTTCTAGCGATAATTCATGTTTTTCTTGTTTTTGAAAAGACCACTTGAAAATATGAGAATAGATAAGAATAAATATGAGGAGAAATCTAGAGGAAAACGTATATATATTAACATAAATAGAAATTCTAGGAAAACAATTTTGTATATAAATGTTGTAAATTTTGGAATGTCGTATTCCAGAGATGTGAAAACTGCAAATTTTTTGATGGATTTGAAGTTAAGTTTAACATAATCAAGACATTATAGACACTCTGTATAATTATTATACATATGTATAATAATAATAATAATAAAAAATTCGTTCGCAGTATTTTAAAATACTTATTCGTACTGTATTGTTGTTTGCGATCTTGCTATTTCGGCTTATAATTGCAAATCCGGCATTAATTCAGCGCGCAGTAAAAATGAATTATTTATTGGGTCTGGAATTTATACAGAAATACTATTATCCAACATCTCACCTGACCGTGAAAGACGATCTCAAATATATTTGCGGTTTTATTCTAGACGCGGCCCAGTTCAACTTATTATTGATTATATACAAATAATCAATTAATCCTAGCGATATCAATTTTTAATAAACGAATATGTATTCCATAAACAAACATACACTCCTTATTTGTTCAACGCATCAGGTTCAAAATATTTTCCATTGACTCGAGGGGGTCAATGAAAGTCACGAATCTCAGCGAGCCTGAAAGGTATCGGCGAAAGGGGGGTTGATGGTACCCCGGTCGCGTTTGAGACGCCGACGTAATCGGAACGGGCGATCGGGATTCGATCGAGATCTGATAATCAGGTTGTTGGCACCTGTGTGGCAACCGAAACGTAATTTAATGCCGGTGCTAGATGCACCCCTCCTTCTCGCTTTGCTCACCCCCCTCCTCCCCTGATTCCTCTTCCATTCCCCATTCTGTTGTCCCTCTTCAAAGCTCGTTAATTTTCGACGGGACATTACCGAGCAAATTAGGCAAATCGACTTTTCTCCCTCTCCCCCTCCCTTCCGTTCTTTTTTCTTTTCACCTTCCATACGTTTTGCGCGAAAGGGAACCTTTGGCACTTAAATGCGGAATAAAGTAACCGTGAATCGGCCAGGAAGTGGGCGTTCACCAGTGTGCAAATTCCGAGAGATACGCAGAACGAGGAACAAAACTCATATGGAGGAATGACTTAAAGTGACTCCGTCCAGGTTCCCCCTTTTCATCATTGCTTTTCGCAAACTGGCCGTCTCGGGGCGTTTGTTCCCTCCAGGTCCGTCTCTTTTTCGTCCGATCTCCTTCCGCCGTCCAGTCGCTCTTTCTCCCGGCCTTACCTTCTCGCGGGGGTAATTAGCGATTTAACAGACACGCTGGATGAGCGATGCCGTGAGACGGTTAAGCAAGTTGTTATTAAGACTGACGCAGTATCCCTCTGAGAGAGGAGACAAAGAAAGAAAGCGAGAGAGAGAGAGAGAGAGAGAGAGAGAGAGAGATGAGGTGGAGGGGGGGAGGGCAGGAAAGAGAAACGAATGGAGTCGACTTAGAAGACGAGCGCGAAAAAGGAGGAGTAAAGTTTATTATATATCATAGAGAATGTATATACGAATCTCCCCCCCGGGTGATTCTGTACATACAGCTGGGAATTAGATTGTACAGTAGAAATTAACATAATAAGGTGTAACGAAGGATGAGTGCGCGTCTCTCGAGGCGAGGAGGAATGCAACAAATACGAAAAATTGTAAGTAGAAACGGAACCGCGCGTTGGACATCGTGCGGAAGGTACGTATTACCTTAACGAGTACCGTATAAGCACTCTGTAAAAGTTCGCAAAGTACGCGTTGCGTATAAAGTACGATCGCGATAATCAAACTGCAGGCTTCGGTTCGAGAAAGAGAGGAAGAGGGAGAGTTTTTAGAAAAATCATAGTCTTTTCGAGACTACAAACGTTAACGCGACACGGATGTGGCCGACGACACATCCGTGTCGCGTTAACGTTTCCGTCTAAAGAAGAGTTGGGTAAATTGAGAAATTCGCCGGGGGAAATAAAAGCTAAACAGACGAAATTGAGAAAAAGTGCGTCACGGAAAGAGCAGGATCGGCGCCGAGGGTATATACGCCGACGAATGCAGCAGGACCGGCGCAGGATGAACGAAGGTGCGGCGAGGCGAGCAAGGCCGTTAATGTTTTGTGTATTCAAATAAAGAGAGCGGCCGGCGATGGGCGCACATTCGCACGCAAGTCCGGACCCCGGGACTCGCCCACCGGCTAATGGGTTTATAATGCCTTCATTCCGCATTAAAACGCCACCGACGGACGCTTCACCGACACCTCGCCGATGCGATGTGCTCTCTCGCCGCGATGTGTGTCCCGTGCAAGAGAGATCCGTTCGGATCCGGCGGAACAATTCGCCTCCCGTGCGCGCGATAATGCGCGCCGTTCTTGCGCGAAATTACACGGTTGTACGAATGCGCCGGACCGGCGCTAGAAGAAAACGAAAGGGCTGAATATTTCTTTCGAACGTGACGTGTCGGGGAGGATGATCTTCCGAGAAAGAAGTAATACGGCGCGAAATTATTGGGACCTCTCCGCCGTATTTTACGAATTTAACGTTATAATTCGAATTGTAACACGATTTGCCCGTTGATAAGCATTTAATATAAATGATAATCTATTATATAATACACATTATATAATATATTATATAATATATTATAACATATAATACATATATAATTTAATATACAATCGAAGCTCGATAACTCGAATCTCTAAAACTTGAAAACCTTATATAAAAGACAAAAATTTTGTTCCCTTCCGCTCTACTGCGAAAAATATCTATCGAAATGAGACCTTAATTCGAATTAGCCTGGTATTTGTTTTATGCTTATATTTATTATACGTATGCAGTAAAAATAATTCACTGTCAAATATTGAATATTGATTTTTTTTCGTTTAAAGCCATTATAATCTTTAAATTATAAACTTTCGTACAAAGTAAGTTGAATTTTTATTATGTTAACCCTTTTTTTATTGGAATTTCGATAAGTCGAAAACTATAACTCGAAGAGTTTAGCCCTTTCCTTGAGATTCGAGTTATCGAAGTTCGACTGTATAATATAGCACGTCAAACAAAATCTAACAATAAGTCAAAGAGAAATCAAGGTGCTATACGTGAAGGATATCCGAACGATTAAGACGTTCTTAGACATCTGGTGTATCCGTGATAAATTCTTCGTAAATTATATTCCCATCAGAGAGAAGTCGCTCTCTCTCTCTCTCTCTCTCTCTCTCTCTCTCTCGCGCGGCAAAATGTGCTCCACTTTAATGAGCAGAGGCAGCCTCATGCGCCGTCGTGCCCGGTCTTTTTACCGAAAGCGCGATCGCAATCGCGTGCTTTACGGTCGACGCGACGGAAGAGGAGGAGGAGAGGGGGAGGGAGGACCTAATCAAGCGGCCGGACATCCTCGATGTTTACGACGAGACGTTGCGCCGCGCTTTTTCCCTTTTTTTTTCCCGTCGTAACGCTCTCACCGTGTCACTCCTCTCGGCGCCGCGCCGCTAATACCGGATCCCGTCGCCCTTTCGTGCCGAACGCGACACGTGATTTACGACCAAAGGATGGATCGGCCGGCCGACCGGCCGCACGTCTATTCATGTCCGTCCGATACGGCCGTAACGACGGAAATGTATTCATCCTGCCCACTTTACGACACGATGATCGCCCGACGAATTAATAAAGCCGAACAGCTCGGCGAACGATAAATTTAATCCCAGTTAGTATACTAATTAATTATTTCATTTGCTGACGCAGTGAAAGTTACGGCTTTCATATGGACACGTTTGCGATTTAACGGACGGAAGATAAAGTAAATATATATTGTGATGATTATGAAGAGCGTAGTAAGATAATCACTTTGTGAAATTTGAAATTTGCTAGAAAGAAAATGTTCAACGAGTGTGAGACATTATGTTATTACCCTTAATTCACGAGAGAGCTTCAAAATAATATAAAGGATCACATATAAATATATTGTAAGAATTTTCAATTGTTTGCTTTCGATATTCTTAAATAGTTCAGCAAATTAAAATCGGGAAATGTATTATTAAAATATAATAACACTTATATTGGAAAGTATATATTATTAAAGTAGAATTTCTTCGCCGTGATAAACGCGTGTCTCACGTGCGCTGACAAAAATGGCCCGGCGAGAAATAACGACGCGAGAAGAGCGCGATCTCATGACCGCGTCGGCGATCAGTCGGTCTCGCCGGCTTGCATTTCCAGCAAATGGCGAACTCCTTCATCCCCTAATCGCGCACGGTCGGCTCGAGGATCGCGTGATGATGCCTTTAAACGGGGCATCCTGTAGCCGGTTAACCGTCTACAGAGCCGACAACATTTGCCTATAAGCGCGCGTACACGCCAGCTCGAGCAGAGAATCGCAATGCGAATAATAGTTCCTTACCTCGATCACATCAGACCGTACCCACGGCCACGAGGATGAGAGAGAGTGGATACTCGAGCGATTTGTGTCCGTAGGGATAATATCTGCGGCGCGACGATAAATAATCTACAAGAGAAAGAAGGAAATGTTTTCGTTATTTATGAGTTAATTATATGATAACGATGATGCATGCCTCGCTGCAGTACTTCTGCCTCCCCTCCCCTCCCCCTGCATGGATCATCCTGGATTAAATTCTTATGTGAACAAGTGATAAAAAATGCGATTAACTCTGTTATCTTTTCGAAGTTTCTTGTAATTTAAACGGGACGAGAATTTCGGGAACGGGTGGTACGTGAAAGAAATGCACGATGGCCAGTAGGAGGGTGAAATATTACGGAGAGAGACGATACGCCGGCGGCGGCGGAGGTATTTCGGTACAAGAAGTTTATTTAGGGTTTATTTACAAGGGAGCAGCTTGCACAGCAATAGGTGTATGCGTTTCCTCACAACACAAGCATTTAACAATATAACGCTCTACACTAACGCTAATCGCCGCGGCGATAATAATCCTTTAGGTGCTTGCGGAGAACGCGCGAAGTGTTTGCCCGGAAATCCATGTGTATGTATAATAATCTTGACTCCCTTCGATCTCGCTCGACTTAAACTGTGTGAATCGACTCTCGGACTCTTTCCTTCGAACGATCTATCATAAATGGTCGTGGATTCCCTTCGTGTCGCAACGTCGTGCCGTGTCCACTCTCGCGCTCACCCCGCGTCTCGACGTATGGAATCGAAAACATAAATAACGATAACAATAGCTCGTGATACGAAATATACAGCTTATATTACAAGAGATAGAGGCGGTAGTTACCTTATGTCGTAAAGTAGATATATGTATATCTATATACAAGTAGACTTTAGTCGCCGTACATTAGTTTTGTCCTTAAAGATGCATATACGTGTATTTATGTGCGGCAATTATGCCGCCTCGAGAATCAGGATGGTTACACATTTTTACATTTTTTTTTTCCGTTCGTCGCTCCTCGCGCGTACGATTCGCCGTGAAGATCATCGCGGATCTCTGCACGAAGAGAATTTCCTTTTAAAATTTACCCAGAAAATCATGTTAATCGTGGGACAACATAGTATTTCGGCAAATTCTATATGTGATTTTCTCTGTTTCTTTTTTACTGTGCACTAAAATAAATTTGTTGTAGTACATATTAAAAAAAATAATGAAAATCATATAAGATTTGTCGAAATACTATGTTGTTCTATGATTAACATAATTTTCAGGGTAAATTTTAAAATAAAATTCTCCCCGTGTGCGGATCGTTCGCTCGAGTATAACGAAGCTCGTCGCGTGATCGTGTTTCTTGCGTACAAAAATACGCAGTGACAGTTTTGATGAAATAAGGGCGCACAACGAAAATCTTTCTGTTCTGAGAAATCGGATTATCCGATTTGGCATATCGTCTCACTTTTTCCGTCGACAAGTCGAGAGTAAGGAGTCCCAGTGACCTGTAATATTTTCCAAGATGCATGTCAAATAAAGCATACAATACAAAGACAAATTAGAAAAATGAAGTTTAAACTTGAAAGTATTTTATTACCGGCATCTCTCTCTCTCTCTCTCTCTTCTGCAAGTGCGACAGATTTTTTTACCGACAATATTTTTATCGATTTCAAAGTGCGTCCTTAGGAGTGCATCCTGACTACCAGGATCCCTATCGGCGGCCCTATCGCTTCCGATCGTTGATCAAGGTAAGGATATGTACAGATCGGCCTTCTCTCGGTTCCCTCGGGTCCCAGGGTTCAGCCGGGGAAAGACAACGGAATCGCCGAGTCACGTGAGAGACGGCTCGGGTCCCCCGTGCTTGCCACCACGCTCGGCAAAGGTCGTGAGTTCAGGCCCGCGAGAGGCCGCCGCAGCATTCAGACTCTCCGGAGAGCGTGTGCTTTACGTTTCCTTCCTTCGTCTTCGCGGCGCGAGAGAAGGCGCGACAACTCGCGCCGTGGCCAACCACGCGGGAACCTTTGACACCACAATTATCGTCGCTATTCACGCCGGATTCTGCACGTTTCGTCGGTGCCTCGCGCGCTCGCGCGCGCGGCGAGACCTCCACCTGACCCGTCTCTATACCGACACCGTGCGACACGTGACACGCGCGACGAAAATCGATCCCAGCTTTTTTTTTTTTTTACAAACATCATTTCGATTTGTCACGTTACGCTTGCATGTGTGCGAATGCTTGTTCATCCTGTATTCGTCTAACGGAATGGAGACCGGCTCCTTTAGTTAAAACACTTAGAACGAAAAACGTAATAACTATAGTTGTATCATAGATATTGCACAATAAAAAATGTTCTTTAACTGAGAATTCTGGGAATTCTCTGAAAGAAAAAGAGAATTATTTTAAGTAAAATTAATACGATAAAAATCAACTTTCATCGCGCGCAAGAAAAGTTTCGCGTCAGTTTCTCGGGAAAGAAGACGAATATTGCAAGGCGAATTAATCGCTAACGCTCCGATCTCAGTCGAGAAAAGTTGACTTTCATCACATGGAGAGGAATTAGATTCCTCTCCATAAAAAAGTCGCAACGTAATTAAACGGTCCAATTATAATCTCCTATATTTCTGAATGAGAAAAACCAGCTTTCGTCGCGCAGTCTTACAATTAGTCAAATGTCTCAAACATAGAATCCCTCAGAAAGACGCGACAATTGATTCCCTAATAAATAAATATCACCACGTGCTTCACAATCTGTGGTCGAATTGATAAAAACGCGTTCCGGATAAAGGCCGGTCTACATAAGTCGCAATACGCAAAACACAATTTGCAAACGCAGAGAAAAAAAAGAAAGAAACATAAAAAAAAAGAAAAAAGAGAGAAACGTCATCTTGCGTCCACGTTTGCGAATTGCGCGTTGCGACTAATGTAGACATTTGGCTGGGATTTTCGTAATAAATTCTTTGCAAGAGTTTAAAATGCATCATTAGCATCGTTATTATTAAATTGTAGTAAACATTCAAATTCGTTATCAATTCGAACATTACATCATTTTTTTCTCCATCCTTCCTAGAGCTGGTCAGGATGGTTACACATTTTTACATTTTTTCCGTTCCTCGCGCGTACCGATCCGCGGTGAAGATCATCGCGGATCTCTGCACGAGGAGAATTTTCTTTTAGAATTTACCCAGAAAATGCTTCAATACCGACGAATATTCAACGCGCTTTTTCCATGACATTAACAATGAATCAAGACACGGAGAAACCCCGTAAACTTGTAGCACTTTTAAAACTGGAAAACGTGCAAAAATATTATTAGGCAGCAATATTTCCATTTTGACCGAATAAGGCTCTTTTCGCTCATTTGTGTTACCCCCTAATAAAATTCAACATCCATACCACGTTCAAAGTGTCCTCTCATCTGATCACTGAAATCAAACAATCTTCTAACGATGCCACGAGGGACTACGAGGGCGAAAGATCTTGGGCCTCCCTGCTGAGACTATCCGTGGGCGACGGCGTGGCCCTTCTGGACGGCGACGGCGACGGCGCGACCGGCGTCGAGGACTTGGGGACAGTGTGGTACGGCGAGAATCGATGGTGGGTCAGAGCAAGAGGCGACGGATACAGCGGTCGCGGGGCCGCGGGGCCGGTCGGGTTCTGCTGGGAGCTTGACGCGACCAGCTGCTGCTGGTGGTGCGCCGCCGCGAAGATGGTGGACCCGATCGACGAGGCCCACCACAGATGGCCCAGTTGTTGCTGCTGCTGTTGCTGCTGGTGCTGCTGCTGCTGCTGCTGGTGACTGGTGCCCGCGGCCGCGGCGCCCGGATAAACCAGAGCGGGGTTGACCAGCTGGGCGTAAGGACTGGCGGCCACGGCCGCCGCCGCCCTCAGCAGCATCTGAGAACGCGCGGCCCACAGGGCCTTCTCCTCGAGAGTGAGATTGCTCACGGCGCCCGCCTGGAGCTGCTCCATCTCGAAGGGAAGCCGATGCGGAAACCTCAGCGACTGCTGTTCCGCCAACATCGACTCCATCGTCTCCCTGAAAGGAAAGCTGCTCCATTATGCATACCGCCTGCTAGCCACGGGATTCTCCGGAAGGACATCGACGCGGAATTTGCGAACAAAATTTACTAATGAACCATCCGTTATCCATTTCCACATTTTCACTTCCTAATTTATCTTCTTCTGACATGGGTTTTGGCGCCATTAAGATTAATGATGCGAAATAAGATAAGTCAAACGTCAAAAGAAGATAAATTGAACGAAAATTCCTTCAAACCCCGGTAGTTACTTACGATTTTACACGCTAGCGAATAACTTTAAATAAATTTAACGTTATACTAACAAAAAATAAAAATAAATCATTTTCCAGCATCAATGCAGATTTGAAATACAAAGAAATTCAAGCGAAGTCAACTTGAATTTATGTAGTTCTAAATTCTTCTCTAACAGATTTGACAACAGGTTTTATCAAATTTGGGAATGTTTAACATCAGTTAGCAAGAAGCTTACCTTTCGAAGTCCGTGAGGCGAGAGGAATCCCGAAAGCCCTTGGCGAACGGATTACTGTCGATCTTGAGCTTCGTGATCTGTAACAGGCGGAAAAACGGCCGTCGGTTAGTACACGGCGAACGGGAGATTGGCGATCTCGGAGAGATCCGGTCGTCCTCCCCCCCCCCTCCCCGGACTCGCATTAACATCGGGCGATCTCTCTCGCAAATTCCCCGATCTTATTACCGGGCGCGCGCGACAGCATGGCCTTTTCGCTCCGGGAAAATTACGTCACCGTGGACAGCCAACGGCGCGTGGCGGAAAACGGCCGGCTGTTTCGAAACGGTTCGTTCCATCGATCGGGAGTCAACGGCTCGTAAAATTAGAAGAAGGCGGCGAAGCGACGTACCTATACGGGAGGGTGGGAAGGAGGTGGGGGGGGGGGAATCGGCGGGATCGTGGAAGAGAGATAGGGGAAACATCGCTGATGCACGGGACAGACCTCGCGCGGGCGGCGCGGCGTTACAGGAGCGAGCCGGAGAGATGCACATGGCTTTGAGATTTTTCTGCCAAATAGTAGCGTCGCCGGTTGATTCATCGCTCTCAAACCGAGAGGTCGGATATTACTTTTGACCGGGATAAGCGACCGCGGTATTGCAGCTCGATACCGAATGCCGAATACGGCAGTTTTAACCCTTTGACAAAGTGTCTCTCCGCAGCACAATGAGATTGGACAATTTTTCATTCGCCAAAGGAGCCGAACGTTTCGCGGCACGAGCAAAAAATATGAAGCTCAAGCGGGACGACAAAGACAGGAGCGTAATTGTGTGAGCGTGCATAAGTAAGCGCCGTGCGCATAAAAAAATGTCCCTGAATTCTGCGGCGCACAAAAGATATCGGTCAGGAAGGAAGCATTAATTTCTGCAAAATCACAGTTCCGTAGCTCCCGATGCTTTCAGTAACCTTCTTTCGAGGCTTTAAAGTAAATAATCTTTATTGCCATTAAATAGTTGTAATAAATGATCCTCTTTCTTTCCTCTCATTTTTCTTCATAATGGCTCTCTTCTAAACAGTTTCTGGTACGTTAGCAGGCAGAGCTACCTCTCACTGCGAGGGCAAAGGGACGCTTTGTTCACACTCGACACTTAAAAATACCGTCGACGGTGGTCGGACAGGAAGAAATCCGAGAAAGTTTGTCCGCGTGTTGGTCTACATATCGTCACGTTTGTAGTAGCCTCTTAAGTGGTCGGGCTGCATTTCCTCTCCGCCCCTGGATGGAAATCTACCCTAAGTCAGATCTGCTGATCACCCCTGAAGTTTCGGTGTTTCGCATTCCCGACAGGCCCACCCACGACGGACGTGGGACGGACTGGGAACACAGGTGGCCCCATTTCCGAGGTTCTCCGGCACCGAGACTGTCTTGACCGACGACCGTGTGCCTTCCTTCTCTTTGGCAAAACCTTTGAGGGACAGGTTTTCGTTGCCCGATTCCCGAGGGAGATATACCTACGCGCCCGGGCCATTGTAAAGTTTTCAAACACGACAAAAGACGTGTTGAACCGACAAAATTTTCCGCGTGTTTAAGCGCGAAACGCGTCAGCTTACGTTTGCAAGGCGTTAGTAACTATAGGTACTTTAGAGGATAACAATACAAGATAATTACATTTTACAAAAAGGCCGAAAAAGGTCTCTCTTCTATTTTATCTATTGCGACGCGTGTCACGTCAATATTTCATAATTATAAAATTTGTATCTTCATTAATTATTGGTAATATATTATACCTACTAGTTTAAATTTTCAATTAGGCAAAGTATAGAGATTTATATATCAATAATATATCAATTTTAGCAATATTTTTATGCAGATTTACCCTTCAAAATAAAATCTGTACTTACTAAAACACTTAGGATCGTTGCAAAGATAATACGATTATAGAGAAGTAAATGTACGATATATATTTTTCAAGGATTAACGTGAAGTTTTCGGTGATTTTTGTGAGGATACGAATATATTTTTTAGAGTAAATTTTTCAGACGCTAAAAGTGTTAGTTGGGCTTGAAACCGAATCTTGGTAATTGGGTGATTAGATGATGCCGTTAATTAACGTCTTCCCACGCGCACTGGTGCCCGGGACGAAAGAAGGCATCGGCGGTACCGCATAAAAATGTCAAACAAACGCAGTGATATCCCTCGACACGAACCCATCTAATTTCCGTCCGGCGAGCCCAGCAGGCATAAATCAGTCTTGTCTTCCGGGTCGAGTGTCACGGACGAGATGCGGCGGCGGTACGACACGCTCCTGCTGCTTCGACTGCTCGGGGAGGCAGTATACCGACGTGCTTCGGAAGACCCTCCCGCCCGAGATGAGGCGCAACACGCGTGTATTTATTTGGAAAGAGGAGTCGCTTGTCGCAACTCCAGTTGTCCGTAGGTGGTCCAATTAATCCGCACTGTTCCAAAAACTAGGAAGCAAACGAGGCGTCCTATTTCTATGATAATAATCCAACCGAGGAGTGCACCGTTGCAATGTATCGTCACTTCAATATTAAACTTAATAGATATACTATAAAATATTTAAAAATACTTGACGTTAATAACAAACAATAAAAAAATTATGTATCAAAAATATGCAGTCTACATAAATATCCCATTAATGAAGCTTGTAAAAATAAACTCTTATTTTTCAGAGGAGCAAATACAAAAATTTAAAGAATTTGTATGTCTTTATAGACATTAATAATATAATAGAAAATTTATAGAACATAATTATATATCCCATCGTTTAGTAATATCCATTAAATAGCTTTAAAGTCCCATCCTATATAAGTCGCAAACGCGGAGGAAAAAAGAAAGAAACATAAAAAAAGAATAGAAAGAGAGAAACGTCCGCGTTTTCGTTTGCGTTTTGCGTTTGCGACGTATGTAGATGGGGCTTAAAACTGATCTAATGTCCGAGATAGCACTCTCTTTTTCAGAACCAATTCGGTGTCTAATGTATTCCTTTATTTAAATACATGTCACACATTTTTTGAATTTTCAATAAGAGCCTCTCCGATAAGCAACGGGTCTCATAATTTACATCTGTAATCTGTAGTCGGCATCTATGAGCGGGAGACAACCCGTCATCCCCGTTCTCCTATCATACATTTTATCCGGTAATCGCAAAATAACGAGTCCCGCGGTAAGGCAATGTTCTCGATAAGCCCGTGAGACGACGCATTAGCATCTTCCTTCCGCGTGCGGCATCACGAGCGTGAGCGAACCGCCTCGCGACGACTGTCGGGAGACTGGAAGTCGTCGCGCGACTTCCAGTTTATCTGCTCGTCGAAAGCTCGCCGTCGTTTTCGCGTCCTCGGCGATCGACGAAGGACAAAAAAAAAAGAAGAAGAGGGAAGCGAAGCGAAGAGGAGAGAGGGAGGGAGGGAGGGAGGCAGAGCGCGAGGGAGCGACGAGCGGAGAAAAAGAGAGAGAGAGAGAGAGAAAGAGTGAGAGTGGCACTCTTGGTGTGTCGAGTGGGTGGTCCAATTACCCTACGGTTTCGCGCTCACGAGCAGCACGTGCAGGCCCCCGGTAATAAGACTCTTTCCTTCAAAGCTGAGGCTAAGCCGGTGCTAAGTCCGGGACCGCCTCGGTTTTAGTTACGATTCCGCTGACATCATTAGCCAAACATCTGGTCCGCCACGACCACCACCACCGTCCTCGTCGTCGGCGTCGGCGTCGGCGTCGGCGTCGTCGTCGTCGTCGTCGTCGTCGTCGTCGTCAGCATCGTCGCTCCCCCGACGACATCTCGCCACCTCCGTCTGCGTTCTCATCTACATCTCCTCCTCTCTGTCTGCATTCGCTTTTCGTCATCGGTCCGCCTGACGATTCGCGTCGTCGTCGTCGTCGTCGTCGTCGTCACTTTACGAGCGGATCGCCGGCGATATTCCGTCGCGCGGGTTCTTTGAGATCCGCGAGACGGACTATACCGGACGCGAGTTCAGAACGACTTCTGGTCTTTGATATCGGCGCTTTACCGGCGTTTCGCCGACCGACGGTCCTGTCGAGCTCTTTGCTTTACGGTGGGTCTGCTGATCCGCAATGGCGTCGCGTTACACTTGCAAATTTCATTAAAACCGCACCCTACCTCCCTTAAAATTGCTAATTCTCAACTTTCCCTGAAATTCTGTTGAAATTTATCTTTGTCTTAGATATAAAAAATAAAATTTTTCGTATTCTTTGCAGTTTTAATTCGTGAAAACCGTTAGATTTTCTAATAGCTTTTTAACCATAAAAATAGCAATTTCACGAAAGCGTTGCTTAGACTCTTACGTTTGACAAAACTAAATTAAACGGTTGCGTTTAAGATCTGCGTGACACACGGTGAGTTCTGTCGCGTGTTGATGGATGAAATTTCCGTGCAATGCGTGGCGTTGAAGCCTCGACGCCACTGGGACCGGGCTCTCTCCGACAAGCGCGGTCGACCCGTCGAAGTTATACGATTTCGCTGACACGGGGCTCGGCCGAACGCTTGGACCACTTCCCAGACCGATTTACGATGTCGGCCGTGTAGCGCGCGCAGCGAGTGGTACGCCGCGTGATAAATTCGCCTCGCATGCTCGTTCTGCACGGCCCGGTAGCCCCCGAGCCCGATGCCCGAGCCGCATCGCCCGCCGCGTGCGAATAAATCCTCCCCGGAGGGAGGGGGGAGGGAGATGCATCCCGGGAGATGACGCTCCGCCACGCACGAGAACGTATGTCGTGTCAGGGCGCGATACGCGCGGTGCCGCGAACGAGACGTCCGGCGATCTTTCGCGAGTCATTAGGGCGAACGAGACGATTAACTGTAAGACTATATCGAGCGTGTCCGATGTGTGTAATAGACGAGTTCCGTGCGAGAAGAAGGAATGAAATTATATCAAGAACACGGGATAAAACACGCCAGCTATAACCGAGTTTTATTCAATTTTGTCTGAATTTTGAACTCGCGCGCACGCGGCAAGACTTGAATACACTTTATCTCAGAATTGAGATACGGGATATACTGGACTGCAGAACTCTCGGGATCCAGGTTGGACAAAAGTCACGATCTCATCTCGTTACCCACGACAATGTCACATCGTCATCACCGTCATGTCCCTTTGTATGATCCTTTTTGCGTACCGCAGGAAGAAGCTCCGATCTTGTCTTTAAACACCGACCGCTGATCGTACGTCACATACCGCGCTCGCAAAGTAATTTTCAAGAAACCTCTCCGCGCCAATCGTACGGAAAGGTGCCGTCGTCATTACTGGGCGGCTAATGGGCGGACAGAAAGTCAGGTCTACAGGGTGTCATGCCGCTATCGGATCTTTGTGACGAATATTTTAACGAAAGAGGGAAAGAGAGAGTGAGAGAAAATTTTTAATTTTATTTTACTTTTTGAACAAAAATTGAATGTATAAAATGTAAATGTATTCCAGTTAAACATCCTTTCAACGAATTAACTTCAATGGATACACAATATATATGTGTGCGTTACAAATAATCTATAATTTAAAAAAAAACTTAAATTTTTATATTGATCAATAATTTTGGCTTTCTAGACAAAATAAAATACATAATCTTTTACATTCCTATAGCGTAGTTATTATTTAGTGTTCACTCAATACAGAAAACGTTGGGAAAAAAAATGCAATTCTGCATCGTGAAAAAGTGACGACGGGACACCCAGTATACTTGTAAACGGGCCGCGGCTTCGACTTTCAAAGCGCGTCACGCGACGAAAACTTCAATGTGAAATTCGCGCGTTTCCAAGGTCCGCGGCGCGGCGGAAAGCAATTTTCTGTGCGGGAACGCACGCAGAGAACCGGCGGCGGCGGCGGCGCGGCGTCGGGGCCCCATCGCGTCGTCGACCGGCCGGCGCGGCGGCCCGAGGACAGATCGGCACAGCCGATCGAAGGACAGGTAGCCAATTACGTCCAGCTGCAGAGCGCCAGGGCCCGATGAAAATTGAGAGAGAATTTGCGAACACGGTGGGCGGAGCGGATTCGGGCGGGTCCGGGATATTCCGAGACGCCGAGGACGTATATACTCGCGGTTGTAGCGTGCGGGATCCGATTGGACCCGCGGGGACCAGGAAGTCCTTCGCCAACGGAACAACAAGAGAAGGCGAGGGAGAGGCCGACCGGTATTCGAAAACATCAAAAGCCCGAACCCCAAATTTAACTGCTTTTCTCTTCACGCAAACAAATGAAGTTCCAAGAATAATATCGATCCGAATAATATATTTGGTGTAACAAAAATTGAGCTCTCTCTGAAGCGCTCGTCAAGTTCATAAATAATACACTCGAAGCTCCGGAACTTCTTTTACACACGAATCGAATAGCTAATGGATCCTGTCACTTCGTGATATTCTTTTATCTGATATACACGATTAACGTACGTGTAAGCTGTCACGAAGTTATAGGAATTAACTTAACCGTGTAAGCCGTGTGAGTTATTAACGTGGACTTTACGTTAATAAAAGATTCGCAGAGAAACGCGCGCGAGGTTCCCATCAGGTGAGAACTTGTATTTTAAATGACGTGCAATATATTTTTCAACGCCACTTCAAGTTTATTCCGTCTGAGTTACGGCGCGCGGTCTGATCCACACGGCGCTCGACGATTAAGATCGCCGTAATTGAATAATAAACGGCTGATTTCTCCCGGCTCCCGGGGATAACTCGCGGCGTCGCGTCGTAGATTTTTGATAGGCGAAGTCGTTAATCGCGAGAGCGCGCGCGCGCGAGATAGTCATTATGAAAATTCCGGAGGAGGTGTGCGTGTTCAGGGCCGATTTAAAATTAAAATGCCGCGGCCGGGGAGCGCGCGCGCCGGAATGATTAAAAGGCTCGTCTAATAACCGCTCGATAACCTGCCGTATTGTTCCGGCGCGCGCTCGTAATCGAATTTGCAAGACTAATTGCACGCGCGCGCGCGCGAGAGGCGACCGGCGACGCGGCGGATAAGCATCGTAAACTTCAGCTTAGCGCGGAATAAAGTCGTGCATTATTTCACGCAACGATAATATTCCCCGCCGTTTATCGCGGGGAACGCGCCTGTCGATCGCGTCAAAATGCGTGTGCGAGCTACGCGGCATTGTGCGTTGCCGCATGCACGCGTTTAATAGCGGCGGCGGCCTTACACGACGATAAATCATGCCCCGATAATGGACAGCCTGGTGGATTTTTAAACGGAAATAGTAGGAACGTCACGGAAACCTACTTGCTTATACAGAATAAAGTGTTGTTATTCCATGTACATATATAATAGTTGTAGATTATGTAATGACGTTTGCTGAAGGTGATGATATCATCTGTCCTTTACATTTCCAGAGCGAGTTCTCATATTTTTGAAATTATATATAAAGTAATATATAAATTGTAATCTATGACAATGTATTGTTTGATATTAGAATTTTTTATATTGGATTTTATTTTTTGTTTTGTACTCTTCTGAGGTGCAGCTTTTCGAATCCTCTCTAATACTGAAGCCGGTTGCCATGCTTCTGGATTAACAAATATAAGAGTTCTCTCGATTTAATTCTCGAATTTTGGAACGCATCCGCGGATTTATCGGCGCCTGAAATCCTCGAGTTTTCAAGCCCCCTGTAATATTTACATCCTCAGCTTTTAGACCCTCAACTTCCCAACATTCTCTCCAGCACTCTTAATCCTCGCATCCTCAAATCCTCGGATCTTCGCGATTTGAATCGCGTTAGAGCTCCGGATAATATCCTCGGTTCTCGCGAGCCTCGAAACTCCTTCGGGGAGCTTACGCGGAGCGTTATCGTCCCCCTTTGCACGCGGATCCTCCGAGACGCCGCACGCGCTCCGGTGGAGACCGCGCGAAATGAAGCCGTAGGTAATTGAAAGGGATGCTTTCGCACCCGAGAGAGGCCCGGGGTATCTAATAATAGATTTAATAGAGACACGCTCATTGAGGAAGAGGGGGCCCCGCGCGCGCTCTCTCGCCTCAGCGCGCTATTTAGTGCCGCTTGTGTGCCCGCGCCGCCGCTACGCTCGCTCACCCATCTCGCCGCCTTTTTTTCGCCCTTTGCCGCCGAAACGCCGCTCTGCCGTTATGGTGACGACTAGCGATAAAATTAAATTATCATACGCGGCTGATTTATAAATACGCGCGGACGCAACACCGCGAGCGACGTTTTAATCCAAACGCGACACCTCCGTCAACGGGGTGGTCTCGACGTCCGTTCATGTGCGACCTGATTTTGGAAAAATTGTACGCTTAGAAAAAATATTATTCCCTTGTTTAATCGTAATATATATATATATAGGTATATAATTAATATTACGATTACACAGAAAGTACAATTTTGCTGGATCAAAAAATTTGGATCTGAAAATAATTTTGTTAAGACCATCAAAATAATTTTGTTGGAATTCAAAAATGATAGGCATTGCTGTAAAACGTTTTGATATTCTAACAATCAGTTTGACTTTTCAATAAAATTATTTTGATGAGACAAGAGTTATTTTCACAGGTCTGTATCTAGCAAAATTTTTATTTTTTCCAGCAGAATCGTTTTTTTCCGTGTATATGTATATAAAACATACACGGAAAGAACAATTTTGCTGAATCCAGATCTGAAAATAATTTTTGTTCAATAAGAAAATAATTTTGTGCGAAAGTCAAAATGATTGCTAGAATATCAAAACGTTTACATAGCAATACTTATCAGTTTTAACATTCCAACAAATTATTTTGATGATTCAATAAAAAATTATTTTCAAATCTGTTTTTATAGAAAAATTTTTAGACTTTCAATATAATCGTTCTTTCTGTGTAGATAATAATTTCTGACAATATATTTCGAGATTCTTAATACTTCAGTTTTATACTGAGCACAACTTGATGAGCATCTAAATAATTAGATGCTAAATATAAAAAATAAAACATATGTGCGTTTGAAAATAAGTTATTTTTTAAATAAAATTCCACAAAGTCATTATTACGAAAAATGTTTCATAATCCATTATGAGTCCCGAGTATTACTGTACTATTCATATTTTTCAATATCCAGAGAAAGAAGTCAGAGGAAAAAACCACTGATACTGGTCGCTAATGGTCGCTATATTGAAATTACACGCTCTCATTGAAATTACAATCGGAAAGCCTTAAGTATCCTGTATATACTAAGGTAGAAACGTTGTATCTCTGACAGGAACAACTTGATGTTTTTGGTATATACTATAGATATCGCGTATAACCGAACTCATGAAAATTCACGCAGCCACTTGAGCGTTAATTCCCGGCGGCGGACAGCAACACGCAGCCGCCACTACCGTCGCCGCCTGCTGCCATCGCCGCCGGTGTGTCGAAGCGCCCCGAGAAAAGTGTGATATCAACACGATCATTAACGTCGCGTCGACGTCGACGAGCGAAAGCGCGCGTTTTAATCTCCTCGCTCACGCAACGCGCGTGTTGTCTTGTCCGGAACGCGAATTAATTAATCCTCACACGCGATCTATCTCCCGCTCTAATATAGTCCGTCCGTAGCTTTGAGGGACAACCTCGAATCGCGAGGTTGTCTCGTCGGACGAGACGTCGGACGGGATGCTGGATCGCGAGATAAATCGCGACGCGTCTTACGAGCGTGAAGGCGTTCGCGGCCTGATGCGGCGCGGCGGCGGCGGCGGCGGCGATGCCTCGTCGTGCCCCCGTGTCAGCTTCTTCTTCAGCTTCTCGCAGCCGAGAGCGCGACGAGAGAGGGCGGAGTGGAGTATTGCGCACAGGCGGGCATCGGGTTCGACGAGGTCGAGACACACAACCGGCGCGCCGCCGTGTGTGGCTCCGAGAGCCCTTCCTCCTCCTCCTCCTTCTCTTCTTCTTCTTCTTCTTCTTCTTCCTTCTTCTCCTTCTGTCTCATTTGAACGCGATTATTTATGTTTTCTTTCGTTCGCGCGCCCGCGCCGACGCCGACGCCGACGCCTGCAGCTACTAAAACCATAGGCCTCCCTGCCTCTTTAGCCTCTCTTCTGTAGCCTCTTCTGCTTCCTCCTTCCTTTCTTAAATGCCGATCGTCGCTTCCTCGACCTCGAGAGGAAACGGAGAGGACGCAAACAGAGCCGAGCATTTAAAAAACTTGGTAAGTGCGACTGCCGATGAATACAATTATTTGATGGTAATCCAAGGATGAGAGAGATATTCTATAGGTGTTTTAAAATCAACGAACACAAATCCAAATATTCATAAAATTCAAACTTTAAAAAAGCCAAAGATTACGCTAATACTAAAAAATATAAAAATTAGGAATGAACTCTTTTTTTAATCTTACACAGATTTTTAGAAAATATCAATAAAATCTGTTATAATATAAACTCTATGTTTTAAGTTCGAATTGGATAGCTGTGTTTCATCTTTTAACAATTACTCAAGAGCTATACATATTTCAACGTGCTAATTTCTAGCCATATACAATATCATAAACAATACTTTTCTCAGAGTCGAAAGTTAGCGCTAGCGTTAGACAAACAAAAACGAACTTCGTGCGCTCATGTAGACGCACTAAAAGAATCTAAAGTGAGTTCGTGAAGAATCTACACTGGAAAAAATTTGGTTTTGCATTAAGTGTAATCTGATAGACTAATCAGTACGTCTGTTCAAAAATTCAACGAATCAGAATTCTTATAGGATTTCTCAGATGAGTATGATTAATATTCCTTCCTGTTAGATATACTAGAATTTCTTGTTAATGATACAAAAATGTTAAAACGTGCAGTTAACGTTGATCAGATTTCTGATTAAACGTTTCTTTTAACTAGAAATTTATATAGAGCTGGAATTTATATAGAACTGGAAAATATTAAATTCTTGGTAAAGTCTATCAAATTCTTAGAAAAGTCTAAAACGTTTTATAGTTATTAAAATATCGAGTCTTCTATCACGATAATCAGAAATTCTACTTGGTTTCACCAAAATACCGTTCTACCATATATACGTCTTGCTGGTATAATCAAAATATTTTTCTCCGTAAAGATCCGAAAATGTTTCCTCTCGAAAAATCCAAAATTACAAGAAATTAAATTTCCTCGCTCTATTCTCTGTCACTTGTCGTCTTCCTCTCTTTCTTCCTTCTGCTTCCTTTCTACCTCTTTCTTGTTCCTGTTTTTATTCCCCTTTCTCGTGCTCCATTTTCTCTCTTTGGCCGACCCGCTCGGCTCATTTGGTAATGCTCGAACGCGGTGGCAAGTGTCTGAATTATTGCCCGACACATATGGCGATTGTTAAGGGGCATAGTCTCGCCCATATTTTTGGACATTGCCCTACATAGACTAGCGACGGGTTTACGACGCTGCCGAGCGATTATTTCTAGCGTGTCGTTACATCGGGATTTTACGAATTCAGTCAAAATATTTACGGCACGATTTTATTCCCGCGAGTTCAGTGGCGAGGATAATCTGATTATTCCTCGGTCGACTTGAAAATACAATTTACAGCCACGTAAAATTAATGTATGACGATATTTACCGGGATATCTCTTTAATGACGAGCCTGATTACTGTAAATTTTCTGAAATTTGCATCAACGTGGATTCCTGTGATTATGGAATAGAGGGAGGGAAACAGAACAACGTAGAACCATTTTGATGACGCCCGCGATGATATTTCGCAACCTTGAATGCGACTTCCGCATCGCGCCCGATTGCAAAGCTAACCGCCGCTCATTTACTATTAATGCGCACTTACGCACCTAATTTACCGCAATTTTCGCAGACGGGGGCACCGCGGGGGGCATCCTGCGACGCGAGGACACGACGAGCGTGATGCGCAAACACGTCGTTAAACGCGTGTGTCGCAATTACGTCACCGGGTATATCGGGTGAAGCGCGGCATTGTGCCTTGTGACTTGGAGGCACAATTTCGCGCATCCGCAGGACACGGCGGCGTGTCCTGCGACGTGCAGAATAATTATTCGTAATCGCGTAATTATCAGGGAGGTTCTTCTTTATGCCGCGTCTCCGTTTTCGCTTTGCGCAATTAGGTACTCGGAACTGAAACGCGTGAGGCCATCATGCGTGCCGTTTTTTTTTTATTCTGCCGTGGAACGAGAAACAAAGTTGAGGAAAGAAAAAAGAGAAACGTCGTTTATTAGGTGCTCCCTAGTCTCCTGACATAATTTCACGTGATTACTTCAATTAGTTTGATATAAAGATACGTGCAGGGTGATCGACCGTCAGCATTATATTACTCACTTTTGTTTGCTTTTAACACAACTTTATAGAGTTGCAGTTTCTGCTAAAAGAATCATATTTCACACGAGACATACCTATCATTCGCGACTTTATAAGCATCTGACTACAAACTTTTTCAAAGTTGCACGAGGGAAGTATGCTGAGTGGTAAAAATAATATAAAAACGTTACGCTTTAAATGAGAAATCATGGAGAAATACAGATAAATTAAGTGGGTCATTCATTTGTTAAAATATCACATGTTATACGATACGCTCATTAATTACTTGACGGATGTATTCTTGGCAAACTCAATACAGGCAAACTTAATTTCCCAACGCGCGGGCTAGTCGTCGTTGAAATAAGTTTTTTATTTTTATTAATCCGGGACGGTTGATCCGTAAAGATAACAAACTTCAAATAGACATCTCTATTTGAATAGCCGTCAAAGAAATGCAGTACGTAACTTGCGGGCAGTCAGAGAAATTTGAGCTTAATAAAGATAACAATGAAAAGCAGAATAGATGAAACTGAATCGTAATATCGCATGCAGTCGAGAAATGTCGAGCTCGCCGCGCGCGACGAGTTCGGACCTCCAAACACGACGACCAGAAATATACTACAAAGCGGAGTGCCACTTTGTTGACAAATAAATTTCTAAAAGTGAGAAGCGCTGGGCACTTCCTCGGCTCGGCAAGAACAGCGAAAGCGAGTACAAAGTGCGCGGACCGCGAATAATAGACGGCCACGAAAGCGTCGACTGTGTCGTCGATAAATAAATGCAAAGCAACGAAAAGGACATCGAAATCTGTGCCGCGGAGGTATAGCGTCGTTGTAAATAATAATTAATAAACGACGACGAATTAGAAAGATGGCTACGACGGCGGATTTCGTACTGACAAATAAATTTGGAAAGTTTGAAACTCGCTGAGAACGATACTGATGAAGATGGACGTAATTCTGACAAATGTACTTAAAAATTAACTCTTTCCAAATTATAATATAAATTTGAGAAAATATAAACGCAATTAAAGATAGATTCTTCGAAGTGAACTGGGGAATTAATTCGACCTGTCCTTAACGAAAATTTGATGAAGCAGCATTTTTCTTCGCAACGCCGCAATGATTCGATTTCCAATTGAAACGAATGGTTACAATTAAAATATTAAAAAAATGGCGTTTGCAATTAAAAATATATTAAAGTTGAATTTACTCTTAACCGAAATTACCGTTAACGAGGTTTTATAACTCATTTGCGTTCGGGAAAAAAATCGTAGAAGCGAGAAGAACGCCAAAGTCTCCTGCGGACGGAGTCCGGCTGTGGAAGCGTTAGCTCGCATAATGGATGTCCACAACGACGGGAGGGAGGCGAGCTGAGGGGGAGGCGAAACGAGACGAAGAGCACGACTGTACCACTGAGAGAGGAGGCGACATCAGGGGGCGATAAGGAGCCGGCAGAACGGATGGAGGAACTCCCCCCTCGGCGCGGCGCGGCGGAGGCCGGAGGGAAGGAAGAGAGGCGGCAGTTAGGATATGAATTATGACGTGGTGCGAGCGAGAAAGACGAATCGAGTCGGTCGCGTAGGTCGTTACGAGTAGTGGGCTCGGGAAGGGAAGCGCGAAGGTCTGCCGGGGAAGCGGAGGGCAAGGGAAAAAAGAAAAAAAAGCCGTCCGCACAACGATACGTGCGGCATTGCGGGGAGGGAAAAAAGGCACGGTCCCCTCCCCCTCCCCCCCGCTAAACGAGCGCACCCCCGATGACTGTGACGACGACGACGACGACGACGACGAGTGACGAGGAGCGCGCTAACCGCGACGAATGGCTTTCGTGCCGGTGCACGCCGAGCGTGCGCGGGGGAATCCGGTGCCAAAAATCGGTAGGCGCTGCTATACGTGTATGGATATGTATGTACCAGCGCCGCGATGGGGAGTCCGTGCGCCAAGAAGTGCCGAGATCGTTTGGCATCGGTAACCAACCGCGACTCGTCGCCGTTGATCGGTGGCAACTCGCGTTTCGCACGAAGGCCCCCCTTCGATCTTTTTGTAAGTCGCAGAATACCAGGAATCTTCCTCCTCGGTGTTGCTTAGCAAGAGCGAATGTGTTCGAAACGCGAACGCGATATTAATCAAATGTAAATAAAATGCAAAAAAAAAAAATGAAAATTAGCTGCTTCTATTGTTGGCACTACCTCTTTTTTTCCCACCTGCATTCCATTAATGTTATTAATATTCTCGCCTTATCTTATTGCCTGCAACTATTTCAGGCTCGTATATCCCCTGGTAAGCTCATCAACCATCTTTCTTTCTCTCTCTCTCTCTCTCTCTCTCTCTCTCTCTCTCTCCCTCTCCCTCCGTGCGGTCTTTTTAATATATCGCCGATTCCGATCTTGTCAACAACTGTAGCCTCCTTTTTTCACCGAATCTCGGGGGGCTTGTCTCACATTCTAAACAAGTCGTATCTACGTATCCATCTAACCATGCACAACATCCGCCGTCCGTCGCGCGCGCTCGACTGCATTTCTACGTCACTAAACGCGCATTCCACCGTTCCACGATGCACCTCTGTCCTCCTTCGTCTCCTTGCTCTTGTTCGACCGCGGCGCCCACCGTCGACGCTCGCGATGATCGCCCGCTGCTTCTTCTTCTTCCATCCTCCTCCCCTCTCCCGCCCGCTTTTACATTCTACCCCGTCTATTTTCGAACTCGTTGAAAAGCGACACGGAGACAGCGACTTTCGCACGCGCCGCCATGTTCGCGATGAACGCTCGTCCTGATGTGTTAGGAAAATTCAAGGACTCCTCGCTAATTTCCTATATTTTTTCCTCTCTCTCTCTTTTTTTCTTTCTACAATTTTCCTAATATAGATTACTAATTAATAAGCGAAGGATTAGAGAGAACGCACCGATTGAAGTACTTTAAGAAATTAGAGAAAGCTAAGACGAAAGCGAAACACTTTATACAAACGTGAAACCCTCCGGCAAATCTGCTAACATTTATGACAAGTTTCGCATGAAGCCTCTCTCTCTCTTTCTCTCTCTCTCTCTCGCCGTGACTTCTCGCTCGGCATGAAAAGAGGAGTCCAACGTGTGCTGGCTATCATCTCGGCGAAGAAACCCCTCGACGATCGAGATGACGATCGGTCGACGACATTCGACTCTCCAGGAAGACGCGGAGCAAAGGGAGTAAAAGAAACGACGACACACAGGCGGACGGAAGGAGCTCGGGAGGCGACGAGGAAACCGCAAAGAACGATAATGACGAGACGAGAGGACGCAGAAAGCGAGAGGCACAAAAGAGAGGACGCCGTGGAAGAGAAACTGGCCCGAGGTAATTGCCGGGGCGTCTCTTCGCACCTCATCATCATCATCAACAGCCGCGTCGCCCTCGTCGTCGTCGTCGTCGTCGTCGTCGTCGTCGTAGCCGTCGAGAGGGCCTTCCCGGGACCACCCGTTAGAGTCACCGACGCCCGATCCCGTCGGCTCTCGTCTCCGCATCGGCAGACGGAGAGTGCTCGCGCGCCCGTCTTCGTCAAATGCTTCGTCGAAAACAACGACGAGCAGCCCGACAAGCGAAGCGTTTCGCAATGCTCGGGCAACGCGGATAATGATCGAAGGATACCCGATACTTATGCGAGATACTTAATTATATTAAGTGTCACGCTAGATCTGGCGGATCGTCGCTGCTCCCTAATAATTCTAATTGGAAATTATTGCCACATATATCTTGTATAAAAATTGTCTATCCCAAAAGTATTCAAATAGATATTCCTAATATATAAACATATATTATATATATATATTTTCTTAGACAGAAAGATAAAGGGAAAAATAATACAAAGAGTATAACATTTAAAATTCCAAAAAAATGTTACACATGTCAAATTACTAATTTAATTAAAGAACGAAAGATAAATTATGTAAAATAAAAATCCAATTATTTTTCTCCAGTTACATATTTTTTTAACATTTTGTTCCTGATAGTGGAAACAAGTATCATATCGCGCCATGTGTGTCACAGCTCCTCAAAGATTAAGAGTCGACAGAAGTGATGGGCTAATTTCGAATTTATTATCTGCACCTTAAACGTGGTCCAGATAGCTCTACTGTATTATATTTTCGTACACTGTTTCTCGTACACTATTAAATTCAAGTGTCAAATTATACCCAATTTTAGATATTTTTAAACATTTCTATAAGTCGCTACTGCTCTTATCCAATATTTCGTTAATTTAACTAAAACAATTAACTCGAGAAATTTAAATTTTTTGACTCAAATTTAATTTATATTTTTACTAAATATATAGTTAATATAAAGCAATTCAACCACAGAAATGAGTTAATTAAATATGGTGGTTTTTTAACTACATATTTTATATTAAAATAATACATTTTGACACACATGGAAGTTAAAAATAATGAAATGTTACTTAACTCGAGGAATTGAGTTACAGTTGCTCCTTTCTTTTAACAATATTTAACATATACATATGTATTTAACAGTGTAGAAGAAATATTTTGCCATGAGATTTTTTAGCTTATGTTTTAACTGCTAAAGAGTCGAATTTTGCAATTTTATCCTTACACGGAAAGAACGATTTTGTTAAAAGGTCTAAAAATTTTGCTGGATATAGATCTGAAAATAATTTCGTTGGAAACTAAAAAATAATGTGCAGTGTAAAAATAATATTCTAGCAGTCAACTTTAATATACTTATTTCCAACAAAATTATTTTGATAGTCCAACAAACTTATTTTCAGTATTCAGCAAAATCGTTTTTTTCCGTATACATTGTGCAGATTGAGTGAGATATCAGAATAAATTTTTATTTTTCCTTTTTTCTAAAAAAATTACTTTATAAAACAGGCTGTAAGACCTGTCTTGGTTGTTCAATATTCTTGTCATTATTCTTGTTATCTCCTGCAGAATATCACAATTACATTGCGATTTTTTAACCGTAATTCGATTGGACAGACATTTGTTTTTGATATTCCCATAATTTTTCCTGTCAACCCTTAAAGAATTTTGCCCGAATCGAACTCGAGAGCTGTGCGTTCTCCGTCTGAAAAAAAAAAAAGAAGCCTGCATGTCATCCCTCGAGGGAATCCACGACCGCCGTGCCGTTTCTCGCGACTTACAAGAAGAGAGATCGATTAAACGGGACCGGGATAAGCATCGGAAACGATGCCAGATAGTTGTCCGTTGTCGCCTCGGAGGATCATAGATCTTACCTACGTCGAGGTCCGAAATTCCAGCCGCCGTCGCCGCCGCTGCGGCGCGGCGGCGCGGAGGGGACGACGAAACTGTGAGCCAGCTCGAGTCGGCGCGGCGGTGGCGCGATGGTGATGGCGGCGCGGCGACGGCGGCGACGGCAGCGGAACGGGACGCGCCGCGACGCCCGTGGAATGCGAACGACGCTGACCTGGACCACACATGACGCCGCGGTCGGCTCTAAACGACTATCGTGAAATACGATAATGCCCCGTCGTTTCTCGTGCGCTGAACACGGAATCTGAACTTGGACGCGGAAGACGGCTCGCCGAGAGAGGTCGGGACTACGCGGCTATGGCAGACGCCGGGCGTTCTCCTTACGATCGTCTCGACTGTCGCAAGCGCGCTTACCCTTTGGTATATAGTTGCAATGCCACGCTCTAAACAATGGCGAACCTATTTGGGAGAGTGTCGCGTTCCTTATAGTGTGTGTAGTGGCTATCGCGTTCCTAGGCTAGTGTAGTAAGTCTCGTACTGTGTGTCTAATGCATTTCGAAGAACTGCATGTCCTAAGTTATGGTGTCTCGCACCATATCGTTTGTCGCATTTATTGTTTATATTAAATAATACGTATGAAGTAATATAACTAATCATGTTGGATATATGTCTTTGGAATAAACGATTTTGCTGAGAGGTCAAAAAATTTTGAATCTGAAAATGATTTTGTTGGAAACTTAAAGATGATAAGCATTGCTGTAAAACATTTTGATATTCTAGCAGAATCTAGCAATCAGATTGACTTTCCAACAAAATTATTTTGATGGTACAACAAGAATTATTCTCAGATCTGTATCCAGCAATATTTTTAGATCTCTTAGCAAAATCGTTTATTCCGTAGACATATATCCAACACGATATGTTATATTACTTCATACGTATTATCTAATATAAACAATAAATTTATATCAATTTGAAATCAAAACGTTATAAAATCTATAAGTCTAAAAGAAAGATACATGTTTCTCATTCCGTACACGGAAAGAATCAGTTTTGCTGGATCCAAATGTAAAAATAATTTTTTGTTTAATAATCAAAATAATTTTGTGCGAAAGTTAAAATGATTGCTAAAATATCAAGATATTTTATATAGCAATGCTTATCAGTTTTAACATTCTAACAAATTATATTGACGATTCAACAGAAAATTATTTTCAGTTCTGTATTCAGCAAAATTTTTAAACCTTTCAACAAAATTGTTCTTTCGGTGTATAAATATTTTGAAGTAGGAAATTACTATTAAAACGTTAAATTACAACAGCGAACGTTAACATACAGTTTTAAAAAGAAGATAGCGAAAGCTATATAGAATATTCCGTGCAGTAGTATTCGACATGCAAGAGGGAAGCGTATCGGTTCTCCCGAGAGTGGCGTATCCACGGGCGCTCGTTAACGTCGGCGTATCCGCCGAGGTGTTACGCCAGTGTCTTCGCGCGGTCGCTCGCTCTCGACAGAAACGATTATCGAGGATGAAAGGGAGCCGCGGCGAGCGAAATGGAGGAACCAGTCCCGTGCGGCCGGGACGCGGAGGAGACCGGAGGCCAGACCGGACGGACAGACCGACCGACCGGACAGACGGTTTTACGGGGGCCCGCCGCCGCCGACGCCGCCGCCGCCGCCGCCGCGCCGCGGCCGTGCCGAGAGTAAGGAGGCGTGCAGCAGACGGGGCGCGCGAGAAGGAGAGCGAGCGAGCGAGCGCGGGCAAAAAGAAAGGCACGCAAAGGGAGTGCGCGCAACGGTAGCGAGAAACAAAGTGAAACTTACGAGCTGATTCTGATAGGCGGTGACAGCGGTGAATATGGCCTCCGGGAATATGAAGGTCTTGTGCGGCTCCTTCTCGAGGTCCACGATCTGCTTCGTGGGGCCCGAGTCCGGCCGTTTCACCAGGTGGATCCTCGGCTGGTACTTGTGCATGGAGTTCAGAACCAGCTGCAAAATTATCGCAAACTGTAAACCGTACGTCAATCGGCAGACTCGGCGCGCAACGGTAAACAGTGGGACACTTTCGCAAATAAACGCTCGATTCTTCAAATAATAGGCGAGCGCTTCCTCCTTTCTTCGCCGGCCGTTGCCTCCGTACGACTCCGTATCGGACCGGGAGCTTTACAATAGTCACTCGTATATATACGATTTGAAAAACGCTCCTGCAGGTATACGTATCTGATCTTTCGCACGCCAAGCGCGTGATGCTATATAAATGTGTCAGCCATTTGTGCTCTTCAATTTTCGACACGCCACGCTCCCAATTTACAAATTATCGTTCATTCGCGACGCGAAATTTAGCGACGGCCGTCCCCACCCAAGCCGCGTCGTGATTCAAAGAGACGGGTGAAAATAATGTTGTAATCGCGGGATCTCTCGACGGGCAAAAAAATCGCGGGGTGTCCGATTTCGTCCAATTAAAGCCGTAACGAACTAACCGAACGATTCCGGGCTCGGACGATATACGGATAATCGTCAGACAGTTTCACGCCGTCTCCCCTTTGTGCCTCGCATTTCCATCCAGCCTTTATTATTCGACGGGTATACCATTAGGGTTCTCGAATCGCTGACGGCTCATCTCCCCCCCCCCTCCCCGCCCCCCCCTCGCGCGACGAAGACGCGCGAGATTACATCGAGTTTCACGTTGCGTTGACTTTCGGGGATTTGAATCGGCGACGAATGCCGAGGGCGTGCGATAGCATTAACAACAACGGCGTCGGCGGCGGCGGGGAGATCGGCCGCGGGAAGAAAAAGCGTATGAATTAGGAGCGCGTCTCGGGGCCGGGCGCGCTTTCTCTCTCTCTCTCTCTCTCTCTCTCTCTCTCTCTCGTTCTCTATCTATCTATCCCTCCCTCTCTCGTCTCTCTTTCTCATGCTTCTGTCTGTGTGCACGTTAGCCTCTCTGTAGCTCTTCCTTTCTCCTGCTTTAACTCCCGTCGTCGAGCCGCAACACATCCGGTCTCGCCAACTACACCAAAGTGCCAACTTTCTCATTAAGCCTCTCTCGGCCCGTGGCCGCTACTCCCAGGAGATCCCCGCGGTCGACCATCATGATCCTGCCGGTCCGTCCGGTGATGCTGGAAATGCCCATTATCTGGCATGCAGCGGCCGACCTGCCACCGTCGCCGCTTCGGTAAACGACGACTGTTTTCTGAATTAGTTGGGACGCACTTAACCCCGATTGCGTTAGTTGCTCCAAAGTCCGTTTCCGCGATCAAAGCTCCAAGGGTCAGTTCACTAGGGAGATCGCTTTCTCTGATTATATCCGGATTTTCAATTAGAGATGCGATGCTCCTCGAGAACGCTGGTCGTTAATTAAATTTTAAGGAATGCGAACGAATTTATAGCATAACTGCGCAACAACGATGAATTATGTATCTAATTATCAAAAAGTGAATTTGACATTTTATTATTTTCTTACCTATTTATAAATGACTACACAAAGTGTCTAAATCACATGCGCTTTTTCTCAGATGTTATATTTAATAAAAAGTTTATATAACTATGCGGCACAAATGGCAGTTGCATGCGTTTTCGCGCACGCGATTCTGCGCTGCCGGGAGTTTTATGTATCGTTCCGTCTTGCGATACTAATTTAAAGTTTCCAAGTATGTCCAAGACGGATTCCACTCTCGCATCCCTGTATCGACGATAGCGTAACTTTTATTTAACGATGCATCGAAACTTGGAACACGGCAAAAAGATAGAGATATGTCTCAAGAACGGCCAAACGCGTGGAAACTCCAAGGTAGCATAAGCGGCATTCGAGCGGAACGATCGGCTCCGCCATCAGCAGG
>NW_012026833.1:402316-447569 GCF_000956235.1 Wasmannia auropunctata
TCTCTCTCTCTCTCTCTCTCTCTCATCCCGGTTACCGTTCAAAAGAATCACTTTGCCCGCGTCTGGCAGCGTGTAATACCCTGAATACAAAATGAGTACCGTGAAGAAGCGCTGCCCCGATCGGAGTTCCTATTTACGTCAGTCATCCGATGAATTAAGGGCCCCGATGCGCCGGCGAGAAAGAGGAGCTCGGGCTGACAATGAAACCGGGGGGGAGGGAGAGGAGGAGGAAGGGAGGTCGAAAGAAGAGCGAGGTGGGCGAAGACGCTGAGATTCCCCCGTGTCTTATGACAAACGAGACAACGGACTGTCAAATTATCCCGTGGAGCGACTAAATCGCGCTATACGATGAAATTCGTTTTATCGGCGTCATTTTTTTTTCTCTCCTTTTTTGCAAACGTGTGTGTGTGTGTGTGTGTGTATGTGTGTGTGTGTGCAGCGTGCGGTGGGTCGCGAGGTTGGTTGAATTCGCGGCGATGACATCCTTGATGACTTTTTGATTTTAAAGCAACGTGAAGAATTGACTCAATTAATTCTCTCTCTCTCTTTCTCTCTTTAATTCTTTCTCTTTCTATACATATATGTATATACACACACAGTGATATTCTTTCCAAATGCAAATGTAATCTTCATACACATTGAAAAATCACCAGTACGTCATCACTTCATTTTCTCGTAACTTCACGCCTTTCAAAATTCTCTCGTGTGCGCTTCGCAATGTCATCACCGTTGAACTTTACCAGCTGCAAACTCGCGGCCGTGTCGCACGTCATGCGCGTGGTTATGGAAAAAGAAAATTATCCGTAGAAAAATGTATTCCGAAACGGCGTGTAGTGTGAGTGAGTAAGATAAACGCGGTGTAAGAGCTTTTATTACGCGACGCACGGCGAAATGCCACCGTGTGTTGCGTTCCACTTTGCTGAACTTTGTTGAACCTAACAATCGATGCCGGTCGATTTATTAATGCAACAACCGGAGGACGCGGTAGGCGTGCACTCGCTGTCTTCGACGCCGACGATGTCGTACTTTTAGCCGCAGCTGCGCCGAGTAACGTGTTAAAGTTTAATGCGCGAGTTGTCTCAGCACGGCCACGTTTGCTCCCACTCTCTCTCTCTCTCTCTCTCCCTCTTTCTCTCTCTCTCGCGAGAAAAAAACATGAAAAATTTCCCGTTCGAAAATGTTGACAGTTCGATAGAGTTCTCATAATGCGGCAATTAAAACTAGCTAAACGAGATGTGGCAAGGGAATAATTTTTTTGAAAAGTGCACGGAAAGAACGATTTTGTTGAAAGACATTAAAAATTTTGCTAAAAACAGATCTGAAAATGATTTTTTATTGAATCATTAAAATAATTTGTTGGAATGTTAAAACTGATAAGTGTTGCTATAAAACGTTTTGATATTCTAGCAATCATTTTGACTTTCGCACAAAATAATTTTGATTATTAAACAAAAATTATTTTCAGATCTAGATTCAGCAAAATTGTTCTTTCCGTGTGCGGCTCTGTTTTGTTGAATCTTGTTTCTTGAGATGTAAAGATTTAGAAAATCTTAATTACACATCGAATTTCATCGTAAAAAATATTTTTTCCTGGTAATCATGAAAATATAAAGCTATAATAATTTACCTAATAATTTTAGAATTTTTAATTGTAATATTAATATGTCAAATATCACAAAAATTGACGTCTTTCTAACAGTATTTAAAAATTTCGGTCATCTTTTTTAAATAACTTAGAAAAAAGATTATAAAAATTACTAAATAAAATATCACGAAATTAAACTTCATTTTATGCCTTTTTATTTTCGCATAAAAATAATCGATACGTGTTTCTATCCTTTTTAATACTCTAATACTGAAAGCTGAAAATGAGAAAGGAGCAAGCGTTCCCGTAGATTTTATTATTCCACCTCGCTTGTCACCGGTTCGCAGATCATTCATAGAACCGGCGAGGCAGGACACTTTACATTCGCGTCGGGAGATCGATGCGCGGTTACTATACGTAAACGCCGCGATTAAGTTATTCATCTCGCAGTTGTAAGAACTTAATAATATAGAGTTCGATCCTCGCGGCGGTGTGACAAGTGTCACGAGGAATTAACCGGATGCCTTCGCGCGCGAGAAATAGACGCGGTCGAACGGAGGCTTATTAATTAATTAATCCAATAAGAAACTTAACACATCCGTCGCTACGCGGAATCCGGAGTCTGCACTTCGTCGGATCTCGCGCTTTTTATAGCGGGCCGATATAGAAACGCCGGAAGCAACGAAGATAATTCATGCGAAATGATCAGCGCTGAACTCAGCTAAGTTTTTATTCACCGGCTCTTCATTGAGCTTGAAAATCCCTAATTCGATTACAGCGACAACGAAACTAACACGCTCTTTCCGTTTCTCCCGTCTTTACTTATTCAACGTCTTTCGAAAATTGACGGAAATTATCGCGGGCAATTCAATTATTGCGCCAATCTGCGCGCGAACTCGCAGCTCGCAGCGATTGATCTTAATGAGACAGGACGAACGTCTTCGGGGGGGACGGGAAGGAAGTTTTTTTTTCTGAAGATACTCACGTGCCCATGCCTGTCCATGTCGTTGTTGGTGAGCTTGACTTTCTCGAAGGAGACGACCTGCTTTCGGAGTTGCTCGCCCGTGAAAGGCGAATCCGGATGGACGTAGAGCCGGGCCGGCGCCGGCGGATCCGCCTTTCCGGCCACCAGCCAGCAGCTCCTGTGATATGCGTACCGATACCTCTTATTGTCGACCGGCACGATGTCCATCAGGACCGCGTATCGGCTGTCCGCCTTCAGCCCGTTGAATGAGACACGACACGTCGGAAACATCCGCCTGCGCAAACATCAAACGTATCCTCGGTAAAAAAAAAAAAAAATAGAGATGTATAGAATATTCTAAACTTAAATATCACTTCTAAATAATTTCCAACTACTAATTGCCGTTCAAATTAATAAAATGTCAATTCTCGCAGGTATAACGAAAATCATGTAAATTATACAGCTATATAATTCCTTAAATCGTTATTAATTAATTCCTGAACTCGATACAGAAACCATAAACCAGAATCGTCTTCCGACGATTCTGTTATGAAGCGGTGTTCCTAGAATAGTTTATAACATTTAGATAAAATTAACCGAGATCTAATTGATTCCTCGCCTGATCCCGCTAATGACAGAACCAAAATTCCTCTTTGGAATATTTTCGACGAAACAAAAGTGTCGCATTTTGGCAATCAATGGAACCGGAATGATTCGCAATAATTTTAGAGTTGACCCGCTCACGATCACCCGAAGGGGATCACGTAGAAGAGAATGAGCGAAGAAAGGGAGGGAGCAGGGGGGGGGGTGGACCGGCACAGGGGCGCGAGGGCGACGGGCCCGGACTGGGGATTAGGGGCGAGGGGGGCCGCGGGGGCAGGGGAGCTGGCGTGAATGTTTTGCCTCGGAGGCCAAACATTAATACCGTGTCGGGCCCCCCGCTGCTCGACCACTAAAACGCGGGGACACCCGCCGATCTTATCTACGTCTTCTCCTCGGTCCTTGTCGACTCGGTATGCATTCATCCCGCCAGCGCCACGAGTGTGAGTAATGCTTTTATTTATCAAGCCGTCTTTTGTTAATGAATTGAACGAGGGGAGAGAAGGTGGGCCCTCTCACCCTCTCGCGCTCTCACACACCGCGCGCCCTCCGGGCTCCCGTCTCTCTCTCTCTCTCTCCCTCGTTCGTGTCTGATTTTCAACCCCTTCCCTCCCGCCCCCCTTCTCTCGCGACCATTTCTCTCGTGACACGAACTCCAAGAATGTCTGTGCGACTTTTTTTCCACCGGATTATCATCCGCCAAAATTCCTGTCTCTCCGCGATGACGGTGGAACGGCTTCATGCAGGATGTGTCTGAAAACTCGGTCTGAGCGCCGCGCCGCCGGGGGCATAGAAATCCTTAAAAATACGGGATAGAGACAATCCTTCAGATATCCTTCAGACAAGACGTGTTCAGATTGGTAAAAATTTTTAATCAGTAAGCAAAAGTTAAAATTATGGTACATGAAATAAAAATTTAAATTGTATATTCATTAAACGAAATGAAGAACATTAAATCTTCAAGATATATTGAATATATAACCACAACGAAATACATTCTATAATTTACATGATCAATATTTTACAGCTTCGCATTTTGCAACGAAAATTACATAAAGTTGTCGAATTAAAGAAAAAAATCCATGAGCAGAGCGTAAGGTTTAAACTCTGTCCTGAAAATCTCCAAAGACAGCGAGAAGCGTATAATGGAAGAAAGACGGGAGTAAGGGTCGCGCGCCGAGGGTAGTTCCAGGACTGCCTGGCGGAAAGTCTAAGGGACACTAAAGGGGCGGTAAGTTGACGGCTGAAGGGAGCGTCGACCAATGTCGCTAAGACGCAGATCTAATTACCGACGCACGAGTAGGCGCGCACCCAGCTGGAGGAGCGAAGAATCCCCCGCGGAAGCGGGGAAACCTACGACGAATAAAGAGCCGGGGATGTTGCCCGTCGCGGCGGGCAATTAGGCGCGCGTCGGCCGCGTCGTCCCTCCCATCTTTTCCGCCTCCTTTCTCTTCCGGAAAGTTCCTCTCCCCCCCCCCCCCCCCGGTGTGTTCCTTGAGAACACCCGCCAGTGTCATTCCGTGCGACCATCTCCTCGCACCCCATCCTGTTAGATCGTAGCCCAGGGCTGGCGACCCTGCTTGCTAAAGACTCGATTTATATTGTTTTGTCCGCGAAAAAAAAAACTTGGCAAATGCACAAAAGAGAATTTTGGTGATAAACTAAAAAAAAAAAGTGTAAATTCTCTGCGATGGCATTAAAATCATTTGTAATGCAGCACAATTTAGGCCCGGTTCCACAAATGTAAGATTAACTTTAATTTCGGTTTAACTTTACTGTTCACCTCTTTCTAATTCTTACATTAGAAAAAGATAAAGCGAATTGAACTTCGGTTAATCGAGTTAACCGCGAATTGCGAAACCCGACTTTAATTGAATGTAATTCTTTCACAATTTTAATCGATTAATAAACAGGATTTTTACGCCATATTCCTTACGTTATTTCTATCTTTCTATCTAAATAATCGCGTAATATGTTAAAAATGCGAATTTCCATGATCAGCCCGTCCTGCAGGACGACGTCACATCGATACAAAGGACCATTCCACGTCGATAGTTAACTTCGCGTCCAATGTTAGCATTTCCGTCGTTAAGTCCAAGATATATGCTTGAGAAGGTGGTATATCGCGAGCCCCCCCCCGAGACAAACCGCGAACATAAAACTTCTCGACTGCCTTCCGCGAATAGGCAGCCCTGAGAGCGGATCCCTCCCTGGACCTCTCTCTCCCCCTTCACAGTGTGAACCCACTCGAATCCTCACGCCTCCGGTCGCCACCGCGCTCTCGTCCCAAGGACCCTTATAAACTGGCATAAGCTCGCCCGGTTTCTACACCGGCCCCGACTAATTGACTGACGGTCAATATAGCAATTTAACCCGCCAGCTTGCCACCAGCTCGTTCCCCGCTTTTTATTCTCCTACCTCCCCTCTCCTCCCGATCCCCTCCTTCCCGGTCTATTCGCCCCCTGCGCGCTCAGGTAATCTTAACTCTTTCGCAGTTTTATATTACCGCAGTGAGTATATATTATAGTGTGTATGTGTGTGCACGCGCGCGCATTCTTATCCTTTTTATAATATATACGACGTGTTGCATTATAGTTACTTTCTTGTTATCCGCAATTGAATTTGTTTACTCGCCAAAGAGGCGAGCGAGCGAGCGAGCGGAAATGTTGCACGTGTACACGTGTGTTAAAGCTTACGTTTCACCCAGCCGATCAGAGCTCGCTGCGCGTTTTTACATTCCCGAACCAATTGAGAAGAGTTTTACGTTTTAAGTTTTTACTCTTTTCTCTCCCGCCGTCGTTTCCGAGTTCATGATCCGTATACCGCGTTCTACAGCGGATCTTTTTTATTCGCGATCTCCAGTCACTTGTTAAATAACGTCGGCTTACCGCAGGATAGATAGTTGCATCGATCTCACTAATATTCTCGCCAATTTTCTTTCTCTTCCCTCTCTACCGAACCAAACTTTTTCTTGTAAATAAGAATCGCATAAAAGACTTTTGCCGACAAATAATTTACAGCTTTGAAAATTTTACCTTAAAACAGTGACAAAATCTGTGAATTTTTTAAAACTGTGTTTCTCTCATTTCATACACCGAGAAAAAAATATAGTTGGAATGACCATAATTTAACTAATTAATAATGAATATTTAATTTATAATGAATTTTGGGGACAATTATAAGATTATAATTAATTTAACCATGCAAATTATAACTGCTTTAACAATGCATTATAGTTATATATTATGATTGATATTATTATTTTTCCGTTTACTTATTTTTCAATTATTATTACAATAGTAAGCAAATGTTAACAAAATAATTATACTTACTATAATTACAGTTACATTTACTACATAAAAATATTTAATTCATTCATTCATGTATATATATATTTCGATATTTTAGGATATACTAATATTTGAAATTATTATAATTTGTAGTAAATTTCTTTCATATTTGGTAAAACTATACGTATAAAACTATACGTTATTATTACTAAGCTTACAATTACTAACATTATAGTGATAATAACTAGAAAAATAGTGTTCCTAATCATAATTTTTTTTACCATGCAATTATAGTCACAATAAAAAATATTTTTCTCTCAGTATACTTTTATGTTTTTTTACTTCATATTTCGCTGAGAATTATAATTTCCACCTCGCGTATTGTATACAAAGGATTAATCTCACTTTTTAGACTGCTAATTGTTCCCCGAGTAATATCGTTTTTCCCTCCGCTTTACCACCCCGTCCCCCCCTTCCCGCCGCTTGATTCCCGCTCGACTAAAGGATCGTAATTTCAATGCGATTAGGACGTTTGCTTATGTTTAGGTGTAACGTGTCAGGCGAGTGACAGCTTGCTCAGGGTAACGACACCTCTCGCCCTAACCCTATAGCCCCGGTTTCTATCGCCGGGTCCCCCCACGGGAATTTTCGTGGGTGTCGCGTCGTGACCCGTGGCAGGACGTGATTGAGTTTGCAGCGACATCGCCCCGGGGAGGGTCGACGGCGGTTTCGGGACACGAGGGGCCGAAGGGGTGCGAGCGGCCGCGAGTAATGAGAAAGAGTCAATCGCCCCGACGTTTGTCCAGGAGAGAAATCCCAGCCTGCGATGCATTAGCGGGTACATCGTCCCGCGGGAATTCCCCGGAGCATCTGGTTGCCTCGGGGGGGATCGCGCGCGTTTAACCCTCCCCCTTCCTCCCCCGTTCCCCTCGAGAAACGAGTCTGGAATTGTTTCCGACTACGATCCTTCGATTAATCGTCGCGAAACACGCGCGACACCATTCTTTCTCACTCTATCTCAAGCATCTCAATGTTACAATAAATGTACAATAAAATAATAATCATATCTCGGGCTTTCAAGCATTGTTGCACGCAATTCTAGATTTATCGTTCGTTACGTCAACTTTGACGCTGACGGAGATAACTGCTGATTGCGTGCGATTTGTACGTATTACCGAATCACGTTGCACAATACGGAATTATGTAATATATGCGTCAAATGCTAGGAATAAGGTTGACTTTAAAATTGAAATTATGATGTAATAACAAAAAAAAAGACCGATTTAACTACAGCAATTAATAATTGCACGACGCGGTTGAACTTGAAAATCCGACAATCACGACGATCGCGTGATTAAAGCTTATCGATATCCATCCGATGTGGAGTGCCCGCGGCGCGGTTATCTTCGATACTGCGGCTAAATAAATCAGCGTTACGAATCCACAGATATCGATCATATATTCTTTCAGGCAGCGGAAGTCGATAATTTGGAGTGCTTCGACCTTACCTGCCAGTCTTGGTGATGATCATCTCCGTGCCGAGCTCGTTGAATTTGTCCCAGAGCTCCTTGGTCTCGAGGTGGCACACGACGTGCCTCAGCTCCTCGCAGTTCGAGCGCTCCTGGAGCAGCGGATTCACCACCGGCGAAACGCCCTTTCCGCTCGTGCTCCCGGTATCGTCCGTTTCCGGCTCGTCCTCCGGACTGACCGTCTCCGAAGCCGGCGGGGCGCCGCGAGCGACCCCGGAACCGCTGGCTTCCCTCTCTGCAATTCACATTTTCGCACTCTCTAAATCTGAATCAGTGGAAAAAGTCACTGATTGTCACTGATCGAGTCAGTAACTATAACTAATCCAACTTAACGCATTGCATTGTTAATAAATAAGTGAAACAGAGCCGAAATCCGTGGTGCAATTAGCGAGAACAGCGAAGTTCACTGATTTGTCAACGATTATAGCGATTGTTCACTTATTTATTAGTGATTTTCGAGAGTCAATGAAGTTGAATTTCACCAGTGACATACTTGGGACTGATGCATTCAATGAATAACCATTGATAATCAGTGACTATATCCACTGATTCAGATTTAGAAAGCAATGTTCGGTTTCATGCATTATCGTGTGCGCGATATTAAAAAAAAAAAAAAAAAAACATTTAATGTATGTCTATATAATTTAATGTGTGTCTATATAAGCTCTCTCTCTCTCTCTGTAATACCGAATTATCCTCCGCAGAACGTACTCGTCGCCGCGTCATTACTCGTACTATGAATTATTATCCACCTCGCGGCCGCGGCCGCGCGGTTTTTATTCGCCATCAGCTATAGCGCGCCGTACACAACCGGTACGCAACCGGAAACGACCGCGAGAGGGAAACCGCTTCCGGCACGATCCGATATAAAAATCGAGGATCGCTGAAGCGTAGTAAAAACCTCACTGTACGCGGCGAGCGCGGAGGTTTGCCGAGCTTAAGGACCGGCATTTATCACCGCCGCGTCATTGACGCTCGTTTTTATCCGTTCGGCCGTTTAGTCAAACTAAAATAGCGAACGGCGAACGGGAGTTAACCAGTGAATGAACCAAGCTCGATGAATATTTAAGAGCCGTTCAATTACAGTTATATCTCGCCGTTCGTGCCACGTTTCGCGACGTACCTATAATACGCAGCGACGATGTTTCGCTCCTCGGCGCGGCGACGGCGGCGGCGGCGGCGGCGGCCGGCATGGCACTTTCGCCGCTTCGCGCGCGGCGAGCGAAATTAAAAACGAGGCCCCGCGTTCGTCGATTCGTAATTTACGGGCGGCCGCCCATTACCGCAAATCGTTATTAATTTTGTCCGAAGGAGCCGACGCGCGCGCGCGTAAACACGCATTGCGATAACTCGATTCTAAATTACGTATACGTATACGGGCCCTCGGCACCGATTAATATCTATCCCCGTATACGCTTTTATGGTGCGCCGCATCCATACTACTTGCGCTCCGAACCCGCCAAGTAGTTTTTCGACCCTTACCCGCGCGAAGGAAATTCTCGCCGTTTACGTATGCGTGTGCAAAATGAAAAATCGCTTTCGTGACGCGCGATTATTTATCGCTTTATTCGACAGCTCTATTAGCGGAATAATGAAGAAAGGGAGTGTCTCTGATTAAGATTTTAATCGAAAAGTAAATGAATGTTGAGAGGCTGAAAATACTGGGGACGGGAACGGACGATGCATCGAAAACAATGTCGCTCCACTGTGTACTTTTTTTTTTTTGGATCGTGTCGCGAAAATTTTAACGCATAATATAAAATTACATTAAAGAGTTTGAGTAAAAAAAAAATGTAAAATTAATAATGACACACGTAAATGTTTTATCTACCTTAATTAATCCACCTTAAATTCTTGTTTTCGCTCTTAAATATATATCAAGATACCATCGGACAATTTTTATTGTGCAGCGCGGAAACGAGATCGTATCGCGGCTGTGTCAAAGCACTTGGTAGATACGGCACGAGAGGGTATATATAAGGTTCCGAGAAAATCACCGTTGATTAAAACGACTCACTTGATTAATGCCGCGAATTAACTCGGAGACACCGCGTCTCGTTTAGACGTTTTATTTCACGTAAATCGCCCCAATCTCTCTCTCGCGCGCGCGTTTATACGCGCGAACGTTTACGTGCGCGTCGCCGCGGTTTCGGCGCGTAGTGTCGTCCACGTATAATAGTTCCGCACCGTTCAATCACACCGATGTAAATCTAATAAGCGTAATCCATTTGGCAGTAGTTATAGGTATCCGGCTATCGATGATAATATATATATCGTCGGTCGCGGCCGCGATAAGCGGGGTCCGCGCCTTCGACGGTTCGGCATCGCGATCCGATTATAAAATAACGCTGCGAACGCAGCGTTCCGCGCGGGGAAAAGCCGCGGCCTTACAATTATTATTACGCAGATTGTTTCCGATTTTAATGACGCAAGGGAAAAGTAATCGGCTGATAAAGCGACGTATTGCCGTCGGCGGTGATTAATCGTTGCGCCACGACGCACTGTGCACGCGGGCGACACAGGAAGTCGAGCTCTCTTTTCAAGATACACGCGAATTTCTACAGGATGTGATTGTAGACGCGAAGATTGAACGCCGCGCCACGGACGCGCGATGTGACCCGTCGCGGCCGGCCGACGCGAGGGATTAATTTTGTTTTAACGACTTTCGACTCCGCGTTGTTAAGATAAATTATTAAGCTTGATTTTAAGAGAATGGTAATTAAAATTGAGATACGCGAAATTGATTTCACTCGCACGATAAAATGGAATAAATTTTTGTGCAACGCGTGTAAGCCGCCGCGTCGACGAAAAGTATATCCCGCGCGCGACGCGACTTCTTTAACTTTAAAATAGGTATATAAATTCGCCGGCAATTTTTCGCGGCTTATAACCGATAAGGGCCTTCTACGCCGCTCGCGCGGTTGAGATCAGAGTTATTTATACCTAACGGGAATGCGCGAGACCGTGCACATCTGCCATTTTAACAGGTCCCTTCTCCCGCGCGTAATTCGCGGACACACGTATTTACCACGTGCGCCTTCGCGTTTCCATGGTAAGAGCCTCCATCCGTTGTACACGGGGAAACCGTAATAAACTTCGTAATGGGCAGTTACGAAGTACCGACCTCGCTGGTATGTCAGGTGCCGGCTATCAATTTTGCACGTTGATGCCGCGCGCTCGCGCTCGCGCGCGCGCGCGAGGAATTAATTGTCCATTCGGCATAAGGTAAAATCCGGCGCGCCGCGCGTCTCGGTATTATGGCCTCATCGCCGCGCTTTTCCGGTTTTCTCTCCGCGAAAATTCGCAATTGATCGCCGTGCACTACAATGCCGCGGTACACCGTGGTAGTCTACGTTTCTCTTGCCTTGTCGGAAAAAGTGCGCGTAAAGAGAAAAGAAAATTTCAACATCGCTAAAATGACGCGAGACTATAAGTCGAAAGTAGGGCGGAGGCACCACGCGATATAAATATGTATAAACTATTCTAACTGCAGGCTGCCAAGTACAATTGCTTTTGTGTTAAGTATATAATAAAAAAATTTCATGTATAAAATATAATACAAAAAATGTAATTAAATATATAATATATAATTGAAAAACCAACATCCCGATATATCTCATGATTAATGTTAGCAGTTCTTTCAATTATTTAGGTTTTATATACGGATGTATGTTTTGCGCGCGGTGAAGATAACTAATCGAAATATATATATCCACGTTGCGATTTTTCAATCTCACTTCAAGATAAAAGCTCTCACTGATATACAAACGAGGAAGTAACGCGGTTGATAAATAAAATCTCTCTAGGTTTACCTTAAGTCGCTGGTAGGTTATAATTTCACATACCACCACTCTTGGTCGGCATTACGCTTATACACGGAGAGAATTTTCTTTTAAAATTTACCCTGAAAATCATGTTAATTGTGGGACAATATAGTATTTAGGCAAATTTTACTGTGCACTATACAATAAATTTTACTGCAAAATCCTATTAGTAGTAGTGCACAGTAAAATTTGCCTAAATACTATATTGTCCCATAATTAATGATGAAACATGATTTGCAGGGTAAATTTAAAAAAAAATTCTCCGTGTAGTAACGCTAAACTAAAGCAAGCCTCCAAGTCGTAAGTGGATAATTATCCTTTTTCCAGGCGCTACCGCGCGCTCATTACATCGCTCGCCGGCCGTGTGCCATAATCGAGGGCATTAGTCATATTGCATTTAACAACGCCTAAACCGCGGCGAGAGAGAGAGAGAGAGAGAGAGAGAGAGAGAGAGAGAGAGACACACACACAGGAGGAATGATCCTCGAAAGTTCGACGATTCGGTATTGGTCGGCCGCAAAAAATGATTGACGGTAATACGTGCCACGAATTACTCGTCCAGTTCGATATGTAAATTATCGTCACGTCCTCCGTTACTTCGCTCCCGTATTTACATTGCACGCATTTTGCGGTAAACGCGGCCGTTCGCGATTCCCGGTTTGCGATTGACTCTTGTACGCGCAAGAAAACGAGAGCGAGAAGAAAGAAGAAGTAAAATTTTGCTCCATAAAGAGATAAACTCTACAATCGAATGAGCGCTTCTTGCACTCTCTTGTATGCATAGAACAATCTTCTTGGTACATATAAATTAATATCGTAAATTATCATAGTGCACTCTGCGTAAATTACAATGCATAAATGCTTGTAATATATCCATTTTGTTTTACGTATCTCGACTCTCCCGCCGATCAACCCTCCTGCGCTGTATCTTAAACGAAATGTATTTTATAAGTTTCATAGAGTATCGAAAGTCCGCGATTACGATGAATATTGCACACACGACGACGCATAAATTATGTAAATTATCTCGCAATTACAACATCGCCAATTCGCATCGCGTGGCGGTACCGCGCGTTTACGTATATTTCTTGCCTCTCTATACGTGCATCTTTGTAGCACGCGTGATAAATTACAGAAAATACGTACATATCGAACTTATATCTTCACGAGCGTGGACGTATTTATTAAACCGTGCAACATGGAAGGTGTTTAGCGCGCCGATCCCTGGTTGTTAACCACCGCTGATACGGCAAATAATTTGCGATCCGGGCAAATGTATAATTCCAGATTTTTAAACACGATCCGCGCGTCTAGGGACGATAAACTTTAATTCTGCTTAATGCAGTATACATATATACAGCGTATTTCGAAATCTTCAATTAGTCTTCACTATAATCTTTAGTTTGTTTGAAAAATTTGGAAAATCTTTTTCGAAAAATGTTTATCGAGTTAATCTTGAAGAAGAGTGTAATAAGTTTAAACTTTCTAAACTAATTCTGGAAATAAATCTCTCGATAACGAAGCACCGAAGGAAAATTCTAAAAAGAGTCAATAAAGTCTCTTGCACAGAAAATTACTTGCATTTTTATTAATTATGTATCATATATTATACCTTCATTTTACATAGATTATATTATATCACCAATAGATATTATTTTCTTCAATAATATACACGCCTCTCTCTCTCTGACTTTCCGATAATTTTCATTCCTAAAGAGCGTTCGGCTGATGTTTAGACAAATAAATCGCTTTGGGAAAGGTTAAAAGCAGTTTGATCCGCTAAACCGGGCGACTTGTTTGCGCAATAAGTAAACCTCCTCGGGCGGCCGCTACACATCGCGGAATATTAGGTACGAATTACCACTTGCAATAACAGTAATCTTCATTCGTCGGCCGGCTTTTAGCCGTAAAACGCCGCGCGCGGAGAGTCCCTTGCGGTCGCCGGGCTCTGTATTTACGTTGCGCTCCGAGCTCTCTCGCGGCCGCGCCGCCGCCGCGGAGAACCTTTCAATATAGAAGGATCTTCGTCGGCAGGGATTATCCGCACGCAACGTCGTCGTTTCCACCGCGAGAGAGCCGATAACCACAAAGCAATAATTAATTACCGTCGGCACCGATACGCCGATTTATCGACGATTATTATCCGGGCGGGAGAGAGAGAGAGAGAGAGAGAGAGGTCCCGCCACGTACACCTGCACAAGTCGAGCTACGCGCGCGTTTAACACTCCGCGAAGAAGTTATTTAACAGCCGCGAGATCGAGTACATAAATTCTGAAACGGCCGATCGATATCGCTTCATTAATACAACTCGATGGGCGTAGCCGGAATTATGCTTACACCTGGTGGCGAAGAACGTGAAGATGTTCGCACGATTCTCCGGGCATGGGGATTATATTCTTCAAAATTGGATAAAGCATCGTTTAATCCTCTCGAGCACGTACAAGTATCGTGCAAGTTAACAGAGTCCATTCTCTCTCTTTCTTAAATTTAATTCTCTACTCCTATCTCTGTCCCTAACCCCGTGAACCTTTCCCAAACGTCTTAATTTACGCTATTAAAGATTAATCTAATTAATGCGCTCTAATAAATTATTATCAATATTAATAATCTCAATCTCGCCTTCAGCTATTTTCATTTCCTCTCAACAGCGACGCGATGAGAAGATTTAATTTGAAATATTGAGAATTAGGGGGAACTCTTCGATTTTGTCGCGTGCGTGCGCGAGCCCGACGCTCGTCGATTAGAAACAATATAATCACCGACGACGACGACGACGACGACGACGTGAATCGCGAGACGCGTTATTTCCCAGGAACATCGCGTGGCCTGAAATCGAGCGTGTTTCCTCGCTTAATTGCGGAGAGGCACAGACGAGAGCGACAAGGGAAAGAGAGAGAATCGGCGCGTCCTCGGATATCCGTGATTAAGTTGCCAGCGAGAGGGTCGCGGCCGTCTTGACGCGATAAGAGCCCGGCATCAGGCGATACCTGCTGCGTCACGTCGATCGCGGGAGACGCGTACCCGACGAGGGAACCCGCCGGGCTTTTTCGAGACGTCGCCACGCAGCACAAATAAGCGGCCGGCCGCAAGAAACCAGTGATTTTCGCCGCGGTCGCGGCACCGTACATTACGTAAAGCGGACGCACAATTGGCGACACGGCGGTGTTCGATAAGTCGCGTAACCGTCCCCTTCGCGTCAAACTGACAGCAGACACTTTCCATTGTATCCTCCGGTTTCACATTCGTAATATATATATAGATGGAGGAAAATTTTAAATTATATTTCTACACGGAAAGAACGATTTTGTTGAAAGGTCTAAAAATTTGGCTGAAAACAGATCTGAAAATAATTTTTTGGAATATTAAAATTGATAAGCATTGCTATAAAACGATATTCAATTCATTCTAGCAATTACTTTGACTTTTGCACAAAATTATTTTGATTATTGAACAAAAATTATTTTCAGATCTGGATCCAGCAAAATTGTTCTTTCTGTGCACGCATATATACTCACAAATCATCGGTAAAAACAGCGACGCTAACGAAATTCGGCATCGCCTTGAAAAGATCAAACAATTGCATTGAAACGTTCGGTATTTTATAATCGTTCAGCGCAGAATTATTTCATCTTCTGATTCATTCGAGTCGCTAGGAAAGTGTTCCGGTGTTTATTGGAGCGCGACGGCACATAATTGGGGAGACGTATAGGTACGCGAGCGACTGTTGCAGACTCTCTCTCTCTCGATGTGTGGTCCGTCATCCGCGTATTTTTATTCGACACGATCTACGGCCGTGTTAAACGACTGACGAAACGGATGACGAGCCGCCTCCTGTGGCCTCCTGCGCGTCTCGCCTCTTGGCGAATCTCGCTCGGCTTTACGACACGCCGCGTGAGTTACGGTTGCGGAGTGCGCGCGCGGGCGAAGCGGATCAAAGCGCTCGCGGGACAGATTGAAACGGCTTGTGGAGCGCGGACGACGATCTACGAGTCTCAGCGCTGCGAGAGGAACGAGCACCACCCTCTCTCGTCTCTCCGTTTGATCCGATTGCGCGCGAACGAACTCGTTAGAATCGCCAAATTGATGTCTTCTCACTTTGCGTTTGTAACAGGAACACTCGACGTGGCGACGAAATTGATTTTGTATCAACCGAGTGTACGAGAAATATTGCGGAAGTCACTGTGATTTAAATAGAAACTTGATATCTAAATTTGATCTTTAAATTCGATAAGAAAAACGATACAAAATACGCTTCTCGCGCATTTAAATTTTTCCAGATGAAAAATAAAGAGAGAATTTCCCATCTCCTCTCGAGATAAAATTTCCACTCTGAGAAAATACATATATAACTGCGGTACTCCGAGAGTTAACAATGTAATTTAAAACTGCAGAAACGAGGGTGATATCATAAATATTTTCCAGCGGAAGTCGACGTCTGTTCGAGGAGACAAGTTTACGAGCGTGCGCAGCGTGCGCGAATGAATTACGATTGTCACCGAAAATCAAAAATATTCGCAAGTTGGCAGGAATATGCGCGCGAACTATATTACCGAGACCGATGTATGCGGTATCGCGCGACCGTTTTCTTCGAATCGCATTTTAATTTAGCGCCGATAACGGATCCTCCGCGCTAATAACACAAGCGACGCGGCGCTCCCTCCGCCCTTCTCCTTTGCGAGGCCTAAATATCTAATTAAGATAGCGGAAAGCGTATTAAAAAAAAAACGCCCCTGTCGAACGTCGCCGGAATTACGCCGACTCATCGATCCGTCATTAATGAAAAGTAAATTAGGGACATAAGTCGGGGCGCGCGACCGCGCGCGGAGGGAAAAAGAACTGTGTGTGTCGCGCGGAAGTCCCCGGCGCGTTTGCCGTGCAACGAGGTAAATTGAGTATCGACGCGGCGTATCTGATCGCGGACGATAGGAAAGGAACGTCTTCGGATCGATCAATCAATCTGTCGACAGGTAATTAAAACCGGCACCTTGTTTGTTCGCGAAACGTAAATTAATCTGAGCGTGACGCGGTGCGTTCCTTCCTCGTTTCGCCGAAGACGACGGCGCACTTTCGCGGTCGCGTCCCGACATACGCAAAAAAATTGATTACGCCATTCGAGGCCGTTCGACGTCTCACTTCGCGTCAATGTTCGCGAAACAATTTTTTTTCAGAAAGAGAACGGAAATCCAATAAATGACGGGACTGACGGGATGTGAAAAGAAAGTATGTGAGTTTGGAATTAACGATAATTAAAAACAATGGATATCTATCTGTTAAGAAAGATATTGAGAAAAGTAGAAAAATTTATACAAATAGTTATACTAGAAAATTATTATATACAAATATATATTAAATAATAATTATATACCAATATTATTTAATATATATAAAATAAAACTAACATATATATTAACTTACACGAGATATCATCTCTCACTCATTGTCAGTCTCTTCTCCCTTTCTAAAGAACTTTGTTACAATTTTCTTTTAATTATAAAATCCATGTAAATAATTAATATATTGTACACGTTTTATTTACATATTTCTAAAATACACATACGCACACACGTATATCTATATACATAGAAAAGAAATAAATATAAAACCAGATATATTTTCTCTCTTTACGTAGATAATATTATCGAGAAAATATTTAATCGCGTGACTTCGGCAAACTTGAGAGTGTACTTGATTCATGATCAATAAAAAGATAGAAGTTAACATTTTACGGCGAATACACACAGCTCGACACGCAATGTGCTAAAAGAAACTGCGATTTAAAAAAAAAATGCGGACGTTAATAGCATTTTAATATCGCCTACTATTGGGATCAAGGCCAGTTCATTACATTAGTCGACGTAGTCGTTACGTTAATCATCAAGAGTAGTTCACGCTAACATTAACGCCATGTTAAAAGTAATCTTTTTTGCAGATGTAAAGCTATGTAAAATCCTCTGAGGATTTAAAACCAGAAAATTTTTAATACAATTTTTCAAAATAATTTTGCTTTAAAAAAAAAATTCGCCATTCAAACTTCTGAAAGTTTCTTTCTTATTTTTTATCCGTGACTCTCTTCGATTTAAAAATATTCGATTATAAATTGTTACGAAAGGTATTCGATAGTGAAATCCCGTCGCATGAATATGAGACTTGACAATGGCTGAGAGATAACGCTGTGTCGCCCGAGTTGGTGCAAACACGCCAACACGCGGAAACGCGAAAGGAAACGCGATTGGCAAACCGAGCCGAGCTAGCCCGCCGGCCGTGTCTCTCTCGCTCGCTCTCTCTCTCTCTCTCTCTCTCTCTCTCTCTCTTCTCTCTCTCTCTCTCTCGTGTATTATATGCGTATCTCCTCGATATCACCGTGGAACGAGCGTCAGCGTGGCAGGAAGGCGCTAACAAATGTCGTTCGCGCCTCGTATTTCAAGCACTGTCATTTGTACGTTGCGCCGCGCTCTCGACAGAGGTAACGAAGTGACGATGACTTCGACGATTCCTTCGTTTTCTCTTCCTGCAGCCCGCCTCTCGCTATTATGAAATTGAACCGGTCCTCTCCGCGGATTGTCCGCCGTAATCGCCGAGTCATTCGAGCGAAATGCTCGCGCGCGGTTCGTGCATGCCAAAATAATTATATCACACGTCGGATACGAATAATTAAGTGGTTTCGGCGGTCGCACTGTAACAAGTCGACACTCAAAAGTCGACGAAGTCGCATCCGAAAAATTTTTTATTGCAATTTGCTCATTCCACTTTATTGTATTGCAATTGATATTTCGCGAATTTGCAGAATTAAAATACTGTGTAAGAATAAGAGCGAGAGTTTATTCAATATCACTGAAAATGGCTAAAAAGGATAGCCGAAACATTTGATTTTTACGTGCGAATAAAGTAGATCTTGTATAAATCAGAAATTGCGTAACAATAATTGCGCCGATTTCCATTTGCCATACTTAATTTTCATACTTTTTTATTCTGGGAATCTTGTTAGGATTTTATTATTTAAAATACTATTGTATACATATATTCATATATATTTGTACAATTTCAATCTCCGTTATTCTTTTCTAATTATATCGTCTGCATTTTACCGGTTTACACATCAGGAACTGGTGATCGATCGCCTAATCGTCGGTAAGATTCCGTGGGCAGGCGGGAAGGAGAGAAAGAGAAAGGGGGGAGACAGTCTATGATTTCAGAGCGCACAAACCAATCGGTTTTACCCGAGTAAGAACGCGGCGTGTAATCGCGGCTGAACGAAGCATATCGTCATCGTTCGATGCCCGGCGTACCGTTTGCTTTCCACGAACGGTTTCCATACCCTGGAAAATCGGCCCCGATCGCCTGTCATTACCGGCAATTTGCAAAACTATCGGAACGGGAGGAATGCGAAATGTAATCTCGAGCACCGCATCCACGCCTCTCTAATAACCGCGCGCGCCGCGCGGTTACGTTGCGTTTCGCCTCTCGAAAACAACGTCGTCGCTCGTCCATCTCCGACGTGAAACGTTGGTCGGGTAATGAGTGTAATATCACAAGCCGCGAACTCTTATCTAACGAACTAAATAACATCTGCGTGTGTACCGACGTGAATGGGGTAATAACACGATATACGTGTACATTTATCACGTATTTCCCAGACTGTGTGACGACGATCGCTTGCCGTAACGTATAAACGTAACGTGATATTCCGATAAATTAAAATATACGGTGATAAAACGCCAGTTGTCCGCGAAATCTTACAAAACGATTTAATTCTCTTGCAACAACTCTCTTGCCGTGCAGGAATCACTGTGATCAGGTAAAATACGTCATAATATGGTGTCTCGCGTGGCTGTCGATCGAGGATTATTCCACGATATTTCAGCGGCGTTTTTCACCACCTTGCGAGAACATTTTAATTCCTGCGAGATTGCCGTATACACATTTCACATTTCAGAGATATACGACAGCTGCGCGATTGTCGAACTAACAAGATCGAACGCTGATTCGCAATAATTTCGTTTAGCAGAAAGTGTAAGGCCCGATTCCACAAATGTAAGATTAACTTTAATCTCGGTTTAACTTACTGTTTTTCTCTTTCTAATTCTTAGAAAAATATAAAGCGAGTTGAATTAAATCGAGTTAACCGTGAACTGTGAAAACGGGCCTAAATCCAATTCTTGCATCGTGCAATACTTGGCGTTTATTAGCCAAACGCGTTGATTGAAACGGCGATGTGTCCCGATTGCGACGAGAAGAAGCGGGTTGTCGGGACCACCTCGGAGTGGAATCGTCGCGCCCGGTCTGAACGAGAGAATCGTCTTCAAAACCATCGCGTCTTCGACGCCCGCCTCGTGTCAACGATCGTTTAAGTGTCCGGCGTGAACCAGGTGGGTGAACGAAGTGGGACGACGTGAATGAGGGACACGGACTAGATAAATGTTGACTGCACTTTCCGTTGCAGTCAACACTTCGTCTCGGCTCGCGTGTATCAATTATTAATAAAAAGAATAAGAGAGAGAGAGAGAGAGAGAGAGAGAGAGAGAGAGAGAGAGAGAGAGAGATAATAATTGTGACTCGCTTATGACTCACATCCAGATTGTATCGTTATATCATTTTAATTGTAATGTATAAAATTGTGTATTAACGATGCCATATCATTAATACACAGACAATTTTACACGTTACAATTAAAATAATTTACTAATTTAAAATAATTAACTGTGTTACACCATCGCGTGTATCAATTTATTAATAAAGAGGATAAGGGATTGTATTCGTTATATATTCGTTCATGACTCAGATTACATCGTTGTACTATTTTAATTGTATAATGTGTAAAATTGTGTATTAACGACATTATATCATTAATACACGGACAATTTTACACATTACAATTAAAATAATTTATTAATTTAAGATAATTAACTCTGTATTATATCATTATTATTTTTCTCTGCTGTTCTAAAGAAGATAAAAAATAAAATAAAAAGATAAATAATCTCTCTAGTAAAAATAATTGCTCATAGTTTTATTTCAGTTACGTTAAATAATATATTTTAAATAAAATCTTTTGAAGTTGTGGGTAGTAAGCTGTTATTATTCTTACATTTCTTAATCTTGTTATTAGTGCACCTATCATTAATATGACGAAATTTACATATCATTCATTAGTTGTGTCAACTTTCGACTCAAAACGCGTGCATATCTTTATGTCTTGTTTTCACAAACATTTTGCTTCACAAAGAGTCTTCACACGTCGCTCCACCACCACCTGTTTCCTACTCAAACCGACCGGATCCGACCGGTCGGAATCGGCCGGTCGTAACTTCGCGCTCTCGGTCGAGAGTAGCTTCCCGCTTAACTAAGTCATTGGCTATTTATTATGGTTGACACTCCGACGAAACCCTATATGTCCCCGTGACGCTCTTTTATTTCGGGCCGAGAGCTCCGGCTCGTGAAAACGAGCTACCGTTTATTCCAGGGGATACCTGGGGGCCGTTTGGGAATTAACGCGCTCCCTCGGACCCGCTTTGTTCGCGTCGTCCGCGAGCCCGCTGAGTTTCAATCGAGAATTCGCGAGGCCCCGCACCTGCGCGCGCGCGCGCGTGAAGAAATAAAAAGGACGGAGGAAGGGGGGGGGGGCTTAAGGGTCTGCGATTACTCAAAACGCAGGGCCCTCAGGACCCGCGAGTCGTCGTTCGAAATCGATTCGAAGAAACTCGGGGCGTCGACGAACGCGCGGCTTTAATTCTATTAAAATTCTTCGCAGCGCGCTCGCAAAATTTATGCCGGCCGAACCAAGGAGTTTTTATAACACAGAATCGTTGACGCGCCAGATGAAATACAGCGTGTCACGTTGCTGCGATTGACAATTATACTGTCATAAAATGACGGTTCTCGGAACAAAATCTCGTATTATTGCCTTCACATCTCTTACAGAAATTTAATAATGGAAAGTAGTGATTAGTTATTTGCGTATTAAAAGCACAAGATAGGGCACTATTCTTCAGTGCACTATGGTTCAAAATAAGTAATTTCCATTATTATATCCATTATTATATTGTACAGTATATCCATTATTATGTTGTCCAGTGTTAAATTTGATTTCTGTAAAGGATTTCTAGCATATTGATTTAAAATATTTTTAATCTCTTCGCTACATCGTGGAAAGAAGAGCGAAGTACAGAAAGAGAGAGATAAATAATGTTTATCATTAAGTACACCAAAGTGCTTGTTACAATCAATTCTGTTCGCGATCGAGATAAAACGTCTAAAGAGATTTCCTGCTTTCCTGATTCTCACGACGAGTTTTATAAGTTCGTTGATGTTCCAGATGAGATACAGCTACGTCACCTTACAATCGATAATATTGCCACAAAATGGATAGTTCTAAAAAAAAATCTCGTTTTATTACTTTTATATCTCTAGCAACCTGCATTCAGCGTAGAATATTCTTAATTCTTCGTTACATCGGAAAGAAGAGCGAGATATGGAAAGAGAGATAAATTATATTTATCGCTAAGTATACCAAAGTGCTTGTACTAATCAATTCCGCTCGCGATCGCGCGAGATAAAATATTTGAAGGAACTTCCTGCTTTTCTGCTTCTTACGACTTATCGGTTATCATGGCCTCCGCATTGCGACTTCCCCAGGGGCGTGTACAACTATAAATTCACTTCTGAATATACCAACACACGGTGTTCTCTCAACAACGGGGAAAAGTATGGCGACGGCCCGAATTCGGAGCCCCGCGTTCGTCTCTCTCTTGTATCGCGCACCCATCGACCTCTCAGGCCAGTTCAGGCGAACTCAAACAAACTCCGGCGTTGAGATAACAATGTTAAACGTTAAGCGCGGGGCCGATAGCGCGCGGGCGCGCGCGCCGAGCTTAATCCCGCAGTTATGCCCGGTGTGGCGATACCGGTTCCCCGTACGCGATACGTAACACATCGGATTTAACGCAAATGTTCGACGGCCGATAGTAAAAATAAATCTCGCCTAACGGCCGTCGATTCCGTCGGTCGACAACACACGGTACTTTCCTCGTTTTAACATCTCATTTAAATTTCTCGCCCGCGAGTGAACGAGCGAGCGGGCGAGCGAGCGAGGGAGCGAGCGAGCGAAGGTGCAAGAAAACAAACGTCGGCAAACAACGGCATCAAGCAGCACGAGAGGACCATCGTGGACAGATTTACATAAAGACACCAGCTATGGCGCATATATATAAGCGTATCTACCGAAGAAACGACCGAACTATCTAACTCGCTATATTGTTCTCCAGAACTCATGTCGGAAATTTTGATTGTTGAAAAAAATCGAAAAACGTCCTCGAACGATTCGATAATTTATCCTAATGGCGCGATCGCTTGTCTCGTCGATGTAGCACAAAGATTCGAGCGTGGACCGTTACATTGAAGAGTTAGTGTAGAAGAATAGAAAACTTGTTTGAATCAATTATTAGGCTACAGAAAAAAAAGCGCGATGACATTTCACGATGGAGAATTTAGTGGGCAATATTTTAAAATACTTTATATCATCAGCAAGTAAATTTTAATTTGTATGTTATTTCTATGAGATGAAAATCATTTCAAATGCACATCTAGAGTTGTCTCTTAGTGTCTTAATTAAGAGAGAAAAGGGCAAAGTGTAGTTTCTTATTGCCTTGCTCGTTGAAAGGAAATCTTCTTTTTGATTTATGCGACGAATATCGATCTCAAACGGAAGAAGTTCTTCGCCGCGGTGAAGTTTTACGACACGGCGAAGTTCGCGGGATCGCAGATTTACTTTGCACACCCTCTCGACAAGCGCCCGTATACGCGTCCGCGCGTTTGCGTGTGTCCGGACAGAGGAGAGAGAGAGAGAGAGAGAGAGAGAGCGAGAGAGAGAGAGAGAGAGTCCCGATTCATGCCGCCGTTTGCCAGAGTTTATTTGGGAATGGCGGTCCGTTTCCGTGGGTGAATTGCAGCGAGTCCGACCGTAAATTTCGCGCCGCGTAGGATCTTCGTGGGCGATTATTCGCCGCGGGCGTCCAAGATACGCGATGATGAAACCGAACACCATCGGGGTCTCGTTCGGACGTCTGGCTGGGGCCCGGGAGAGCGGCCACGGCCGTTTCCAGAATTCCGATGGGACACCTCACCTGGGCCGATACGCGGTGTACAACGGGTTTTTTTTTCCTCGGGCCTCTCGCCTCTCGGCCGGGCCCCTCGCTCACGAGACTACGTCGAAATGTCAATTACGTACTTCCGGTAGCCGGTGCCGTAAAACGGGATAAGTGTAGGATAATTTGTCAAATCTATTTTTAAAAAAATTGAATCAGAAATTGACCGTCATATTTATGGACCGATTAAATCTTGTAAAATTGTTCTAAAAATGCCGCTGTGTCGATGTATAAGTTTGCATATATCTTGTTTCAGAATAAATTAGAACGACATATTGCAGTAATATACTAACAAGTGCAGTACAAGACACAATAAAAGGAAAGGAACAAAGGGAATTGAACATAAGGAGCAGTCAGGCAAAAGTAGAGTAGGGCAAAAAATTCGTTGGTCTTTAACTTTTACCGGCTCTCTAAATTTTCTGGAGTGATTTTTCACTCTTTTTGAGTGAATTTCCGTCCAAAAGAGTGAAAATACCGCCACGTGGTCGAGTGGCAGAATTTTCAATCTTTTGGTGTGAGATTGACTCCAGAAAATTTAAAGAGTAATTTCTTATATTGCCTGTTCCATATTCCTTTCGTCCGAGTGCCTGTGTGTCGGTGTGTCTTTCATTGTATTGTTCCTAACTTTCGGATCAGCTGACGTTATAAATCAGTGCTGTCCAGGATTTGTTATACTTTTGGTTTTTGAAAGTGAATTATGTCCATGCCATGATAGGAGTTCATGCTTATTGTCGTACCTACTTTTCACAGCTGTTTCTTTGTGTGTGACACTCGATCTCACGGGAACACACAGAAGTGTTCCCCTCCGATTTCAATGAGCTTTGGATATGTTAAACTACAGACAAAAATAAGATACTATACAATTTTTTTATACCGTACTCGTTTATGCGTTAATTCATCTGCGTAAACTTGGCATCCGACTTTTACTAAAATAAGTTTACAATAAAAAAAAGTTAGTATTTTGTTTGTAGTTGTTTGTAGTAGTCTAATTTTGTTTGTAATTCAATAAAATTATAAAAAACATTTTTAAAACATGACTACCCGACTTTGAGTTACAGAAAAAACAATATTATATCTTGATTTAGAATCATTTGTAGTTATTTGTAGTGACTTTTTTGTCGTTTGTAGTTGAATTGTTCAAAAGTTACAATATATTAGCAATAAATAGAAAACGTAACTTTGTCAATTTTCAAGATATCTCAAATTCGCTTGCGGCATCATTTTTAAAATCATATTTTACGCTGAAAACAACGGTGTGTGATAAAGTGTATAACTGTAAAGTGTATAAATGTATAACATATTTTATTTTTCACGATTTATATATTTGTGTCATAATGTCTTACCATCTACATATGTCATAATCATTGAACTTTTACGTATAACATAATCATTGAAATTTTATATCGCGCACGGCTAGATAATGGCTAGGCTACAATACAGTTGAATAAAATCATGAGTGTCAAGAGTTAAATAGCGGAAAACGCATGCACAGTAAATTATGCATTTTTATAAACTTTGTATTACAAGTAGGAATACATGCGTGATTATTGATTGAAATTGAATTTTATGAACGATATGGATATATCTGCGTGAATTGTGTGTCTCACTGCTCGAAGGTATGTTATTATTTATATAAATAATATTTAATTTTTTTCATTAGTGTTATTTTTTATTATTATATTTTTTATCTTTGTTGTACATAGTTTCCTCCTTCATTAAAATGTGACGTGATCATAATATTTAATTTTAATTTAAATTTAAATTAATAAATTTTTATTAATATAATAAATGATTATAAAATTATCATGTTCTAATTGTATTATGAAATTATTAAATAAATGCAATAGAACGCAATTGTATAAACACCATTTTGTTTTATTTATACTATAAGTTCTACAAATGTATTCATATAATATTATGTATAATTAAATAATGTGAATGATAAAGATTTATTTAAAATTTTCTCCTTATTTTCCTTCATCTTTCCCCATTCACCTTTTTTTTCTTCTGTTTTTTTTTTCGTTTCTTATATATAACCTGAGTTAAAATTAAATATTATGATCACATCACATTTTAATAAAGGAGGAAACTATTTACGACAAAGATAAAAAATATAAGAATAAAAAATAACATTAATGAAAAAAATTAAATATTATTCATATAAATAATAACATACCTTCGAGCAGTGAGACACACAATTCACGCAAAATATATATCCATATTATTCATAATAAAATTCAATTTCAATCAATAATCACGCATGTATTCCTATTTGTAATACAAAAAAAATGCATAATTTACTGTGCATGCGTTTTCCGCTATTTAACTCTTGACACTCATGATTTCATTCAAATGTATTGTAGTCATTGTCTAGCCATGCGCGATATAAAATTTCAATGATTATACGTATGTAGATGGTAATGATATTATGACAATCGTGAAAAATAAAATTTGTTATGCATTTATTCACTTTACAGTTATATACTTTACAGTTATATACTTTTTCACACACTGTTGTTTTCAGCGTAAAATACGATTCTAAAAATTATGCCGCAAGCGAATTTGAGATATCTTTTTGAAAATTAACAAAATTACATTTATTATTTATTGCTAATATATTGTAACTTTTGAACGGTTCAACTATAAACGACGGGAAAGTCACTACAAACAATTAAAAATGATTCTAAATCAAGATGTATTATTGTTTTTTCTCTAACTCAAAGTCGAGTGATAGTCATTTTTTCAAAATTTTTTTAAATACATTTATTGAATTACAAACGAAATTATACTACTATACAAACAACTACAAACAAAATACTAACCTTTTTTTATTGTAAACTTATTTTAGTAAAAGTTGAGTGCCAAGTTCACGTAGGTGAATTAGCGCATAAACGAGTACGGATACGTATACAAAAATTGTAGTATTTTATTTTTGTCTGTAGTTTAATATATCCAAAGCTCGTTGAAATCGGAGAGACACTTCTGTGTGTTCCCAGAAACAAGATTAGTCTCAAATTGTTAAAAATTTTGAAGTGTATCACATTTGAACAACGAATTAAATATATTATTACTAATATAACTATTTTTAATATATATAATTATAAAAATTGTATAAATATATAATATACATACATATAAAATTATACTACACTTTTATAATACATTTATTATAATTACATATGTATAACAAAACAAAATATATAATTCATTATAGAATGATATAATATAGTCTGTCAATAGTTATTTGCATCGCCCGTGAGATAGTGTTATATAGACACATTTCTTTAAAGTAATATGACACACGTCGAAAAACTTTCAACAATCTCACCTTAGTCCCATTTCTGAAATTGAGCGTCGCACGTTACGAAAACACAGCTACGAAGTGAGGAGCAACAACAGCAATAGGCACGAATATCGACATGAATTCACATTTCAATTTCAAATCCAAAAGTACAAATTCTGTACCTAGATAGCACTGATCCATAATAATCTTTCAATTGAAAACACAAAACATACACTGCCTCAATATTTATTTTTATACATGTGTAATATAAATATGTATGTCTTTTCCTCTTCCGTAGCCGTATTATACGATCGTTTCGTCACGCCCGTGAATAGCGTCGATTTTCAAAGATCGAGTATCGATAAAGCTAAATTTGAGCATTCCTAGACTCGGATTTCATTGACGTGTAACAAACGTTAAATAATTCATTAGCACAGCGGCAATAATTTATGCGCGAGACTCGAGTAGTAGTTTTTCGGATCTTGTTGTCTCGCCCGACGCGTTTCGTTTAATGGACCAGCTCGACGCTAATCGAAAATTTGTGATTCCAAGTAAAATCCGCGCTTGCCATGCGAATAACATTCTCAATTAGGCGCGACACGTGTTTCTGAATAATGCAAGGTTTCTTATCGCGAGAGTAAATTCCACCTAAGTTTCCCGTAGTCAATACTCGATGAAGTTTATTTCGATAGTGAATCACGGCGAATTGGCGGATTATCCTTCACCTATCATGATGTAAAACTAACAGACACGCGCGAATATAAATTGCTGAAATAGAAATGTATACCTCGCCCACACGTATCCGAATCGATTATTTCGACAAGATAACACGTGCTGAAAAGCAAATTACAGAAAGAGAGAAACCTGCTTATTTGAAAGAGTATAAACATTTTGACCTGCTTCAAGAAATACGAAACAGAAATGCGATATCTAAATGATAATCTTTTTAAATTTTGTGTGCGTATTCTATTCTGTATTCTATTAAATTCTGTTATTCTATGTAAATAAAATTTGTATTCGTTGAACATGTTACGCCTTCGAAATTTATCTATTTAAAATTTTTTATCCACCTACTCATAAAACGATCTATTTGGTTATTTTCGCTTACTCATGTACGCCTAGCATGACTGATTTACATTGACAAACAAATCACAATAGGCATTTCAGATACCATTGTATGGCGCAAACGAGTTTCTAAAGCGACGAAATGAGGCGGTCAGGCGGCTCATCTCTCGCATAAAATATTCGCGGCTGATTATTTCGCCAGACCGAATTTCGACGATTTAGGCGATCGTATTGTTTACCATTCCATTCACGCCGATGCGCGTTAAATAATTCATTAATGCCGATATAATTTACGGTCGTTATTCGAGCCACGAAAACATTGGCGTCGAATTTGCTACAATCCAATCTCCATTATCAGATGCATAATCAGATATTCCGCGAACGATTTTCGAAAGGAACGCTTCGAAAATATTGCTATGACGCGCCAAACTTTGATTTAGTCAATTGCAGAAAGATTCGAGATATCGCTTTATGAGATAATTTATTATAAATATATTTTCTTATCCACCTAATTAAAAACAGTTAAAAATACAAAAATTTACATTAGATATATAAATATCCCCGTACATACATTAAATAAAATATTTATATTTATATACTGTCTCGGTAATCGAATAATTGATGAAAGCCTCGGAAAATTTCTTCGTAGATATATAGATAGATAGATAAAGATGTTCGCACATATGAAATACAGTAAAATTATTAACAACAATGATGTACTAGCATAATAATAATAATAATAATTCCTGTTATACTTTTACTATAATAATTACGATAATAATTCCTTTATCGTGTAAAGTAATTTCCCGTGCATATTGAGCGACTCTCTAGTAGCTATTTAGATCGATTTACCTTCCATTTATGAAATATAGCCATCCAAATGTGCACGACGGATTACGGAGCGAGTCCGCCGCGTGAATCCCCGCTCCGGATGCCTTTTTCGGTCGTTAAAAGAAACGAAAGTGACGGGCCATTATCCCGTTTCCCCCACAAAAACGATCCGCTTTCGTCCCCGGTTACGTGCCGCGGCCCTCGCCGGTCATTTATCTCGATAATGACAGTTCGGAACAATTTCTATATTAGAGGGCCTCATTAGAGCGCCGCGCCAGCTTGTAATTTACCTCGTCGACATTTTTACGTCCGCAAATGCGCGAATTAAAATGCGACGGCGAGCGATGTTCCTACACTCGTCGTGCCTTAGCACTCGAACCCTTTGCCTTAATCGCGAATATTCTTTTCTAAAAAGAGAAGGGACATTGGGGCAGATGTTTTGAACAGACATAAAGCAGCGAAACGATTCTCGAAGCGGTAGTCTTTACAGATTTAACGTCTTAAATAATTCCGACCGTCATTCATAGCGACAGTGTTATAATTTATATTAATGTAAAGTTGATTTTTTGTGTAATGCCTCAAACAAAAGTCTAATTAAATTGTACTCAAACGTATCACAATTATATGTAATTATTTTATCACCCGCACTAATTATAACGCGGTACAAGCGCTTCAACGAGATATTATCGGCGCGATATTACTCGTGTTACAATTTTTGCGATAACATCGATATAAGGGGGCATTGTACAGTTCACATTGACAATTGCCGGCTCGCAGGTAATCATAGTCCAAGTTTCGATGTGCGTCATCGGCGGTTCCGGAATTAATACTTAAACGCGAGAAGACGTCAAGCGGGAAACTTTCCGCGCAATTCACGCTCCGTCGAGGAGGTTGTCGCCGTATTTTATTTCCCGGGACACGTCTCGTTCGTTTCCCAAGAGTTCGCTGGCGAGCAGAATCAACTATAAGCGTCTGAAAAATTTACTCTCCCGTTTGATATTTCGACGTGCATATAAAAAAAAAACATTGTACACGATAATTGCAAAGTGAGAAAAGTCTCTTTTCTCATCTAAATGGAAAATGTTTAGAAATCGGAGAAAAAAAGACTTTTTTTCATTTCAGGAGAGATTATTTACATTAATATTATTGCGCAGTTATGTAGAATAATTTATCATTAATAATAATCTAAATTCGTAAATTATTTATATGTGAATTTTATATAATAATATTCCAGAGTACTTAAACCGGCAGGCAGTAGGATTTACCTGAGGTTTTACGTATTTTAAAATCGCAAAATCGTCGTCGTCCGTCCGCACGACGATGGCGTCGAGACGCTCCAAAAGGGATCGGAATATAACCGGTACGCGCGATAAATGTTAATGGTCGAAAATTAATTGGTAAGTTTTTAACGGGGCAATAAAAATAATGAGCCATGACAGCGGACAGGTAGGCCGGGGGATACGACGCAAAAATCGCGCGATAGACTGGCCGCTCCATTTTCGTCGGGAATGGCCGCATTAAACGTTATGGATGGCCGTACCGAAAGGGGTGAGCGATTTTTCTTCGAGTTAATGCGCCACGGTAAGAGAGGTGCGCCGCCGCGCGCGAAGAGAGTTATGACTCGCGCAATATCGCACCGGAGAGCGGCGACGATGCGCCCGCGCGCGCACGCGAGAGGCGCGATAACAATAAACGTAATAGTGTAATGAAGCTGCCGGCCGCGCGTTAATGAACAACGATCTCGAGAACCTCGAATATCTCACAAGGACTCGAGGCGTTAGTGACAAGCGGTCTCGATCGAAGTGTGTGACTTGTCGCTTTAATAAATGACGTTCTAGAGTTCTATTTATATTCAAAACAATTCAAAACAAATAAGAGCAGAATTAGTAATTATAAAAGCAGAATATCGAAAATAATTAAGATATCTGTCGATCTCGACGAATTAATTGCTTTTCAAGAAAATTTAATTTCTATTCTTAGTTATTTCGCGCGTGTATTTCTCCTTGAAATATTTTCTAACAATAAAGTTGAAGTTGCGACATTAATTGCAGCGACACAGGAGGAGTAATCGCACGTTGATACACCGACAAAAAATGTCAATTACGCGACTGTCGATTAACGAGCTCTCGTGAGCGAAAGGGAATGGTATTAATATCACAAAATGAATTTTCAAAGAAATAAATGTGATCGAATTCAGAGTTAATATTACTGAAATGTAACCTGTATGATAGTATTTAAAAATACGAGTACTGACGGAGCAAATTGCGGTCTTGCGATTGTATGAAAAAGTTTTGACACATGTCTTAATGAATATTGATCAAAATTAAATTAACAACTTAACTGAAATGTGCAGGCGTCTCTCGCGGGTATGCAAAAACGAAGTAGATTGTAAAAAAATTTGTTTTTTAATATTAAAGATATAATACTAATTCTATTATGCATATTCTTATTAGATTAAATAGATTTTATTATGTAATTAAAGGAAGGAATGTTACTTATTGGAGTAATACGAAAGTCAGCAATGAAATGTGAAATATTCGGCGCGTGACACACGATTCATGATTTATTTAAACAAAAGGAAGATATTGATGATTTCACGTAACAGTATAACGATGCAACACGCTGATATGTTGCATCGAGGCTTTCGAAGCCAATTAATTTTTATCGGCAAAGCGCGCGTAATTAAGACGCTCGTAAAGTTTACACGGATGTTACAAACCGTACGATCGATTGCGAAAGAATTTCATGAAAATTTCAGGAGGCAAATTTGCAGCAACTTACAACAATGGCTCCGCGTTCGTATGAAGAAACTGTGCTCACACGAATGTAAATATAATAAATCATAATAATTTTGGTCCGACGTAAAACTGTAGATGTAAGCAATCGCTTATAAAGTTTCATGCAACTTTAACGAAAATCATATCAAATAACGAATTTTCAGAAAATTAGATTCATTTATGATAAATTATTAGCAAATGTTTGCCATTAATTTATACTAGGTGAACTTAATCAAAGTCATGTTGAAAAAACAAAATGGACATATTGGAATATCGAATATATCCGTAAGAAAACCATTCAAAAACAGAATTATGAACTATTGTTTCCATTCTCCTGAAAAAAGGGAAACTCAAAGAAATCTCCTGAACAATAACATCGTTTTGATTATTATTTTCTCCACATTTACACTTGATAATTTACTTTTAACGCTACAAATTTCTACCTTCAAATTCTTCGAATATTGCTACTGGCGTTACTTTCACATTTTCTACAGACCACTTACAGATTCGTCACATTCAGAAAGGTCTACTTCGGAATCTCCAGTTCGACCATCTCTCCGAGTAGACTCACCGTGCTGATGCAATTTGCCGCCTCCGACGGCCTGCTGTTGTGAATGTTTCTGATGATGATGATGTTGCTGCTGCTGCTGTTGTTGCTGTTGCTGCTGCTGCTGCTGCTGTTGTTGTTGCTGCTGCTGCTGCTGCTGCTGCTGACGTGAATCCCGCGCCATGATCGCGGCGATGCTGAAGTCAGTAGCGCATTGGCGATTTGAGTTACAATTATTGTTGAGATTGTTCAGAAGGCTGCTGTTCGGTGACGGGCTCGAGCTCTCGTCGCCGTCATCGCCGGCGCACCCGGACAGCCCGGTGGATACCGTGGAGGCGGCGGTGCCCTCGCCCTGCATCTTCCTGCCCAGGTAGAGGTGATGTCGAGATTCCTCGTCGTCCTCCTCGCTGCCGGCTCCACCGGCACCACCGCCGCCGCCGCCGCTTCCTCCGCCACCACCGCCGCCACCGTCGCCGAACGAGGTCAGTGTCAGTCCGTTTCTCTTCCTACCGGTGAGGCCTCGCGACTCCAGCAACATCACCTCGCGCGCTGCTTCCTGGGCCACGTGGGGTCTATCGGTAAACTAGTCGGGGCACGTCTCAAGGCGGATCCGCTTGACGTCGCGATGTCGCTACGGACGTCGTGCGTCAGAACGATGCCGATGATTGCGACGCTGATGATCGCTGTGCGGGAGACGGTGTGCGTTTTTATCCTCGATACGCGAGTATCGCTGAAACGGTATCACCATCCTCTCCTAATCAGCTCCGACTCCTCGCTGTCATGCGCGTGTATACGCGTGCGAGGAGATGATGACAGCGCGCGTGTACGCACGTGCGCGTGGAGAAACAGAAATTTGCGAGGAAAAATCAAGCACTGATTGGTCGGTCGCGATCGCCGCCAATGGAGTCTCGGATAAAACGTTGGATGGACTTGCTAATCGGGAGATCAGAGCTCTCTTATCAGAGCGGCGATAAACATCGGAGCACAACACTAAAACTAAAACATCGGTGGTTCAATGGTAAAACGCTCGGCTGTCACTAAAAATAGCTAGCTAGGCCGTGACGATCAGCGATCAGTAATGGATGTAATCGGAAGGCGAAGTAATTTACGCCGATAAACGGTGGCCGGAGAAGCGCTCCATCGAAAGTTGTCGTCGTCGCGGGGACACCAATCGCTTCTCTTTCGCGCGCGCGAAAATGCGGAGCCTGATGCTTGACGTATCGTTTACACTCCAGGTCGCGCGAGCGAAACGTGGCGCGGACAGAGCAGGGAACGACAGACCGACCGGTTGCCCGACAGACTGACCCACGCCACCGCCAGTCGCCTCTTCGTCACGACCCCCATCCCCCCTCTAAAGCGACCCAGAGCTCGGCTGGACGAGCTGAACGGTAGAACGTGAGCGGGAATGAGAGGAGAGAATACCCAGCGGGTGTCGATAGGCGGTCCCTTGGCATGCTCCTCCTCCACGATCAGCATTCAGCTCCGCCTGCAGGTTCTCTCCCGCACGAAACCCACCTCGAGGTTCGCCTAAACGTTATTACCGCGTCGTTCTTCCTCTCATCCTCCGCTCGTCCCTCTCTTTCTCTCGCGCCCATGTCAGACCGAAACTGCCAACCGGGAGCCGACGATACAAACACGCACGAGAGCGTCCACAGGAGGAGTCTCTCTCGGTCAGCCGGTGGTGGTCGTCGCCGCCGTCGTCCTCGTCTTCGTCATCATCGTAGTCGTCATCGTAGTCGTCGCTGCTCACCCAGGTCGTCTCTCCTCGTCCTACGACGCTTTTTTCCACACTGTCTATCTCTTCCCACTCCCCCCCCCTCTCTTTCTCTCTCTCTTTCTCTTTCTCGCGTCCTTGTCCCTTCTTCCTCACGCTTCTTCCTTTCGCCCTCTCCTCTTCCCGCCCCTCCTAAGCGTGGCAACCCGCCCCGCCCGTCGCACTCGCACGCTCGACGTCCACACGTACAGAACGAAGTAGGGTGGCGGTATTATGGTCTCGTACGCGCCATCCAGCCACGGCAGCTGCCATTTTTTCTTACGAGAGGGGGGCAATTGCTGACAGGGACCGCTTTCCTCCACGCTAGTATGCCGCGAATATCGCCTCTCTTTCTCTATCGTCTTTTTTACCTCTCTCTCTCTTTCTCTCTCTCTCTCTCTCTCTCTCTCTCTCGCGCGCGCGCTCTGCCGCTCTCTCGAGCGCAATTTATTGTTTTACTGGCGGAGCTTTAAACACGACCGAACGACGGTGGCGGCGGCTTCAGCGTCAGCGTCAGCGGCGACCGCGGCTAACGCAGGTGGGTGGTTAGCTCGCTGCTGGCTGGCTGGCTGGCTGGGCGGTGGATAGGCGGGTGGGTGGCAGTTGCTCTGGTGGCTCGTCTCGGCTGGGCTCGTCGAATGGGGGCGTGGGAGTATATCGTCGTATACTTCTCTGGGAAATCCCGTCAACGTCTACTACCGCGGCTATGCCACACTTCGCCGATCGCGCTCCTATTATTTCCCATCCCCGCCTCTCCCACTGCGTATTCCTCTATCTTTCGAATCTCGTTCGGTCTGATCTGTTTTTCAACATTTGCAGATATGATCGCGAAAGTGTGTTACACTTTGCTGATCTCACAGTGATTAGAACAACCGATTTCTATGGTTTCGTGCATCGCCTTTGTCTTCTTAAGATAGCATGTGGGTTCTTAACAAAGGTCATGATATAGTATTGTAAAACGTTTCTATATACATATCTCGTATTTATACATGTATATCTTTCTGTCTATCTTTTATAAACTTGTTATAAGAAAACATTAACAATTTTTATATAATCTTTATAATATATAATTGGCGCAAGATAACCGTGTTTCTTGATAATATATTTGTGAACTTACAAAAAGATAGGACAAAAGTACTGTCAGAATGATATTATAATTATAATAAAATATAATGTCTAATTCTTTATTACTTAAAAAAATGTATTTTAAGTTAATCAGTTCTAGCATAATACTACTCTGCAAATGTGTTAAGCTCAATTTAAGACGAAGACCTGAAAATTTGCTCGAGCATTCACATTCTTAATTCAAAGAACCTCTTCACTATACTTCGCTTTGTTTTTTTATTTCTTAACGTCGTCTTAGTCTCCGTCATTTCTTAAGAACCGAGAAGTTGGATACGCGAGATAAGAAGATCTCGGAATTAAGATCTTCGCTAATCGCTAAGCCGCATCGATCATAATCCCGTAGGATCACGGAGAGAGCGTCTTCGTTTACGTATCCACGTATCCACGGAGAGAACCCTCGAAATCTCCTTTTATCCCCCCCCTTCACGATTCGGCGCGCTATTAACGTCGTTATTGCCATTTGTCGAGGAACCGGCAAGTACGCGTGCGCACCAGCAGCTGCAATACCGAACTGCTTTTTCCGCTGGGCGATTCTCCGACAGAAGTATTACGGTAGAAATAACGTTATCCTCGGCCGGAACGAGCGTCGAAGATGAATGGGAGGGGTTGGAGCCCGCTTACCCTGCATCGCCGGCGCTTTTCCTCTGCCCCTTCGCCTCCCTCCCTCTCCGCGCCACCGGGATATTATTTCGTCGAATATCTCGCGAGTCGTTTCGAACGCACAGCATTTCGCTGGAGATAAGTCTTGGCTTTAACCGATTCGGATCCCCGTAAAAAACCTCGAAATCGTTAAATCTCGCGCACGAAGCACAACGCAGTTATATTTTTCCCTTACGATTAAATCGTCAATTATAATTGAATTGGATTTCGGAGATAGTGGAGTAACAGGTACGTATAATGTAATCAAACCTTTTGTTGTTGCGAAATATCTAATACAACGATACATATTTTGGAGATAAATAATTTATTTTATTTTATTTTATCTACACGAAAAGAACAATTTTGCTGAATCCAAATCTGAAAATAATTTTTCTTCAATAATCAAAATTATTTTGTGCGCAAAAATAAAAATGATCAGTTTTAACATTTCAACAAATTATTTTGATGATTCAATAAAAAATTGTTTTCAGGTGCTTTTAGCAAAATTTTTAAACTTTTTAACAAAATCATTCTTTCCATTAAGCAGAAATTAAAGAAAATAAAGGCTAATAAACAAGCAAACAAAGATGTTTAACAAATATAATTATATAATTTTATTCGACAAAATTAAGGCGGAAGTCTTGTTCTCCGACTAACATAAGATTAATGTAATTAATTATAATTTAAAATTTTGCATTTGCGGCTAAAAAAGATTTAGTAAAGTCGAAACGGTCCGCCTTAAATTTTATCAAATAAAATTATATAATTATATTACAACATCTTTGTGTGATGGTTTATTGGCGATTATTTCCTTTAATTTCTAGTTTATTCAAAAATACAAATCAATATACAATTTTTACTTAAAAAATTATTATTGCAATTAATAAAGCCTTCTATACTTTTTATTTTAACTCTCGTACGAAATTCCGTAGCACGCGCATTACGTTTTCCCAAACGTCGCAAAATCTTCAAATTTATATCGGTCGCAATTATTAAAAGAATTGATGCAGAGTCGGTAATCTGTCTCGCGGCCAAGCGCGGCGGTGCGAAAACGCAAAATTACCACTGCAACTGCGCAAAATAATTAACGTCGCGCTAAGGCGGTGCGAGGCGGTTAACGAAGAGAAGCGGCGTGCTCGAAAATAAGAAGGTATTCGGCGCGCAGGCGGAGGCATATTACCCCGGATATTATTATAATAAAGCAGGAAATTACCTCGTGTGATAAATGCGCGGGTAGCGATGCGGCCTCGTAAATTATATCATCAGCGGATTATCGTAATTACATAGCGCGGCATATCGCGAGTGAAACAACGCGCAATGCCGTTGTGTTGTTGCTGCCGCTGCGGGGGAGTGGTGGGAGGGGAGAGAAGGAGAGAGAGAAAGGGAGAGAGAGAGAGAGGTCTGAAAATCTCGCGATTCGCGCGGTGCGTTCTGCTATTATCCCGCGGGTGGTAAACGTAATCGTTCGCGCACAAATTGCGAGCCGTGCGAAACAGTTAATCGAGGCGTGACGCGATTCGGCGGCCCGATACATTACAATGCGCGCGATCGGATATATCGATCCTGCTTTTACCTCAGCCGACCGGAAGCGGCCGACGCCGCGCCGCGCTCTCGGTTATCCGCGTGTTATCGGTCCCGACTTTCGGCGAGGCTGCATCATGCACGCGCTCAATTCGCGCGCGCGGTCGCGTCTGCGGCTCGATCGGGTTAATTCAATTAATCGATCCGGGGGCCGCGCGCCGTCGAAGCGTCGGGATCGCTAATTTCGGCGCGCAAAATTACGAGAATAAAAGCGCCTAAAAATCCTCCTGACCGATGCGATCTCTCGGCCATATATAATTTTCTGCGTTACATATCTTGACAATTAAGCCGTTAGTATTAACAATTAAAATCTCCATTACATTGAAAAATAAAAGTTCATCAAAATACACGATTTCATGTTATCTATACATCCTCGAATTAATTTGCCAAGTTTCTTTAATTTTAAATATATATCGAGAAAATTATAGCAAACGCTCATTTTTCATGTATTAATGTATAAAATGAATTAATGGTATATGAATAAAAAGAATTAATGTACGAAAGGCGGCTTTAATTAGCGCAATAAAAATCTTGTTGAGTTTAATAAGCATCGAGGCCGCGTGTCTTGTTTCCTTAATGAAGTCGCGCCCGATTTAATTATTGCCAAGCCGCGGCGAAGAATAGTGATTCTCTATTCGCAATTAGCATAGGTATACTGTGCAACACGTGCGGCGGGGGAGAGGCAAAACCCGACGCGGCCGAAACCCCGCCGCTCCGAGAGATTCCGCGATCCGATCTTCGCGCGCATACCAGTAATTAGACATGCATGCGAAAGGCGCGACGCGCAACGCGCGACCGGTGTCAATTAGCGGTGGTAACGACGTGAGCGGTTAACTAATTATATGCGGCGGTATATGCACTTTTATGTCCGCCGAACGATCAGGCTGTACGATCGCGATCGAATCGGAGGGACCTTAATTAATCATATGCTTTTTCAGCCTTTCGTGATGTGACTACCGTATTCTCGCATCAACGATTAACGCCTGCTTATAATTGAAGTTGCTCTTCCTCCCTGAGTTTTACGAATTCAAAATATACGAGAAAAACACGAGGAATATACTCCGTAACGGAATTGCTAATGCGATTTTTCAAGCCTCAAATTCAAATGCAGCATTTAATTACGGCATATAAAAATATGGAGTTTACCTCAATACGCAGAAAAAGAGTTCAAAATGAGTGACTTGAAGGGTTAATGCGAAAGATATTGCCCGAAATTACTCCTCTTCGCGCGACTGCCGCGTGAAATTTTTCGCCCATCATTCTCACGCGAGGCCGTCCAATTTTTCGAGGAGTTAATTTCATTTACGCCCGTCCGTCAACAACGTTTACGCCGGGCGAGCCGAGGCGGGGGACGCGTAAACGCAGCATCTTGCGCAGCTTCTAAAAAGCTAACGCTTTACCGTGTATCAAAGAGAACACCGCCGCGCCGCTTCCGGTCGTTCGGCTCTTCCGCCCACCGCGCCGCGCGGCTTTTTCGTCCCGAATAATCTGCCGCCGCTGCCGCCGCGCGGCGGCGGTTATTGCCTACATTACGATCAGGTGAACCCGTTTAATACTCGTAGACCAGCGAAAACCACTTCAAAGGACCGCGTCGAAACAGACGCGTTCCGGCGCGACCTTTGTAACTTTATGTATCTTCAGCGCTGATGCGGTAAAAAAGATCTTTGTCGACCCCGGCACGGTGCCATGAGGCGGATGAATTTGGGGCCGACAAATGGATAATGAAAATATGTGAATTCAATATTTCTCTGCGAGACTGTGAAGAATATACACACACGAAAGAAGAACAGATTTTTTACTCCGGAGTAAAAAACTGACAAGTAAAAAATCGATTTTTTTACGATAAAAAACTATTTCTTATAACTAAAAAAGATATACATCCCTTCCTTAAAAAAGATATGGAATTCATATTTCTTCATATTCATATTGTTGAAACGTTTAACTTTAAATTGAGGCGGAAAAGTTTTTGCGTTGTATAGCGGTGACTAATAAATTGATAACGCCTTCTTCGAAACTGTATCTAATAATATATCCATGGTTGTCACTTAGTCATTGTATGTATTGCATTTTGTTTGACAGATATCTTTACACAGAAATTTTTTTGATAAATGCAAAAACTGTATTCTAAAAGCATAATGTAGCGTCAAATATTCACAGGAAATACATATCTGAGCAAAAAAACTTCAGGGGGATGGAATAAAAAAAACTGATTCTTACAGGATTTTTTACTCTGCAGTTTCTAGTATTTTGAGTAAAATCTATTTCTAAAAAAATATTTTAAGAATATCAAAGATACGTTCAAAAGTTCGCCAAAACATTAAAGTTTTTCGTACGCATATTTTTAAAATATTAAACAAAACTTGAATACTCCAGTATTATTGACCCCATAAAAAGTATATATAGTTAATTAAACTCTTATTTAAATAAATATCTGTTTTAATTAATCCATCTTTAAAGTGAATTAATCTTCCATTCTAATAAATATACATATTAATTTATAATTATTTGTATATATAAAATAATAAAACATCATTATACATGTTATTTACATCATTATGTTTCTCTTTTTCAAAGAATCGCGTCGCTTCACACATGTATATAGAAATAAATATAGATTCTCCGAAGGCTACTGCTACCTTAATCGAAAGTAAATGTTAATTCATCATGTTGGAATACGCGTAATGGTAACGATAAGGGGCAGAATGCATGGCTCATTACATCTACGCAATATCTGCGTGCATGTCGGATCCGGCCTAGATCTACCCCGCGCAATCTTCCAACTGAGTAAGACCCATGCCCGAGAAAATAAGCTGCGATTTAATCGCATGTTTAAACATCACATATAGACAATAACGTAGGAAAAATTACATGTATACGCATAACTTTATAGTCTCCGGCGGCGCGCAGCCTACGCTTATATACCACGCACGAATATATCGCCGCGCAGATTAATGCTTCGCGATTCTACACGTCGTATCGTTCTAGACGTAGCGCGATATATTCGCACGAACATGCCGTGAAACGAGCAATTATTGTTATAGCCATTTTGTGCTGCACCGATTAATACCACATTTCACGAGCGTATCGATCCCGCAAAATTGATTCGCGCACCGGCAATCGTCGTTATAGGAAATAACTTTTCACCATTACGATCTGCCGAGTCCTCGCGTGATTTATACGCTGCTCATCCTGCTTTACGTACGTGCGTATTTTAAACAATATTTGCAGTGCATATTTAGGTGATCACTGTCATTTCCATCGGTCGAAAAAAAAACTCACAAGATTATAATAATCGGATCTCTTTCGCGAATAAGCAAGAATTTTTGATAAAATTTTTTACTTCACTGTTACTGCTATGCATCTGTATATTTTTTTCTGCGTTTACGTTACGTAAGATATTGATCGGATTATCGCGGATAAATCGATGTACTCCGGCTTCTGTGATTTTTAATGAAAGATTCAGTCGGGTGGGCATTAATCGCTGCATAACAGGAGAGGCCCCGGGCTGTAAAGGGTGTCCCGAATCGGTCAATCACACACTGAGATAGGCGTTTCTTTTTCTCGGCTACAGGCCGATGGACCTCCCAATGAACTTTCGGGATTGCCACGGGCAAGTCGACGCGGGGTTGCTGCTTCGTTTAGGGGAGCCAGTGTAATCTGCTTAGCCCTGACGCTGATCCGGACAAATCGCCGCGCGGTTACGCGGCACTTATTCCCGTCTTTCGAGATGCTGCTTCGCTCTCTCGCCCTGTTACAATCCCGTATTCTCTTCTTCCCCCTCCCCCTCTCCCCCCCTTCCCTACCGTGTTTCACGGACCTACACGAATCCGATCGATGCACACGCGTCGAGTCTCCACCATCGAATCGATGAAAAATGCAACGGGTCGATCTTATAATATAACTTCGACGCGCGGATTGCAACAGTCATCTGCTGTGCGTTTTTATGCGAGAGTGCATCTTTACTTCAGCAAAACACCTCACGAGACCATATTACGCTATTCAACGTTTTATATGTGCATAATTTCTTGCTTCATAGTTACAAATATATTACAATCTAATATAATTTCAACAATTGACATGTTACACTTAGAAAAACAAAACGCCAAATATTTCAACGAAACTTTCCACGCAATCATCATCATCATCATTTCAATTTGCAATAATTGCAATGGATATTATTAGAAGCCACTGATTTTAATATTATACTTTTTACTCCAGTTAATTTTCCTATCAGTATATAAATATAATAACAGTAAAAGAGCTTTCCTCTTTCTCTTCTTTTTGTTTTTTTAAAAAGTATATACCAACAATTTATAATAATTGACAAATTGACGATGTGTAAAACGATAGGATATTTTAAAAGTACTGGTCAACATTTACAGCGAATGCTGCGAAATAAATGAAACTAAGTAAAATTTGAAACCCGCGCCGAAATGTCAGCTGTCAAGGAATGGCGATTGCGCGAGCGTTTGGTTTATCAGATATCAGTACGAGAAGAAGAAGCGGGCACAAAACAATGCCCGCTCGGTAATAATGGCGGTGCTATTAAGTACCGCCCGTGTCATTAAGGTAAGTGCTCTTTACCTTTTCTTTACCGTTTTTATTCCCATCGAGCGTGACGCGCGAGTTAACCACGGTATTCGAGTATCTTCGCAATATTATCTCCCGAGATAACACCATCGGTCCTTACAAGAAGCACCGGCTGCTTTTCAGCGAAATAATTTATTAATCGGGAGAGAGCCTCGCCGACGCAAAATGTATAAGTGACTTTTTGTTTCGCCCGTGCAGAGAGATATATAAACGCTTGTGCCGCATCGTATAATAGAAGAAAAAATTATTTTAATTTTAAACTTTTTCTCCTCTTCTTGACAAATTCGTGCTTTAAATAATTATTAGGTGAGCCATAAGTTTAAATAAAAATTTTGAAAAACGCTAAATGTGGTCCAAATCGGATCCTGGTGTTTAATAATATATTTGTGTAAATCTTACAATTTTCAATTCAGATAAACTGCGCGCCGAATATTTATGGGTCTTGAAACAGCTCCAAATTGAATTCGAATTAGTATGCAATATCACTATTAAATTGTAGCAATTTAATGATTTTTAACCAATGAGCATCTTATTAAATTATGTAGAACACCCGCCTGGAGAGCAGGAAGATCCAGATTCAAATCTTGACTGAGATAATATTTTTCGCTAATATTTAAAGTTATTCTATTATAAAATTTTATTAAATTATTCTGTATTATTAAGCACCAAGATCCGCTTCAGATCGCATTTGGTATTTTTAAAAAATTCTTCTAGTTTGAACTTTTGCGATCTCAATGAAGTTTCATATTAACGTTTAAATAAAAATCTAATGCGATTACTAACTTTGCTGCAATAATAATAAAAAGTTAATAATGCTGGATCTTGTATTTCTCATATAATTCTCAATAAGATATTACATATTGTACAACTCACAACAGCTCACTGATGCGAGTCGCAAATCAATTGAGTTGAAAATGACAGCAATCGATAAAATGGCGCGTTTAGGGGTTGTAAAGCAATTTCGTAAAGACGTGAGGGAAGGCAGCGTGTCGTGACAAAGGACCATTGTCCATATCCTTCGAGCATGATTGACATCTGTTATACAACGAAACTCGGACGACTTCGAAAGTGGCTCGGTTAAGGCTTGCGGTTTTGGCGGGCGCAGCCGTGCCCGTTTACGTCGGTCTTATAATGCCGACCACGTGGCAGTCGTAGCGCGATATTTAATATCGCAAAACGAGAGAACAACGATCGGCGTCGGAACGGTGGGCCAAACAAGATCACATGACGGCTTGCAATGGGGCCAAACAACGTGGCCTTTGACAGCCGCCGACCGTGCTCGAACAGACAAATATATAATTGGTAACGGGGATTTTGAAAATAATTTTGCTTCTTTTCTTAGTTCTGCCGGTGGTAAATTTCGTGCGTGTGGAAATTATATAATGTGGCAAAGTTTCTTATTATAGTCTTGAAAGATATTATTTTAAAATTAAATAATCTCAATAAAATATATCTGAATTTTCGCATTATTTACTAAAAACAATTCAAAGTAATTTTATAAACATATAAAATATATGTATAGAGATCTAAACAAGCATTAGAAGATTGAAAATATCAGGATTATATTGATAGAGATTCGAAGATTTGTATATCCAATGAATGCAAGTGCAAATTAGGAGATTCAGGAATCCAGAGATGAAATTTAAAAAATCCGAGATGCTAAAATACCGAGAAGCCAAATATAAAAACTTCACGGATCAACGACGCAAGAATTCATAACACCGGGGGATCTAAAGATAGTTTTGTTATCGTCGCGGTGGCGCGTGATAGCGGGGAGGTCTGCTTCTCTTGTTTGCTCACTATTTCGAGGCTTCGCTGTACCGAGATTCGAGTGTAATTCGATTTTCTTTATGCCGGCAGCAGACAAGAGAGCGTATACGGGTACACCGCAACCCCTCGGTCGCCATAGCGACCATCTCGAAAAGACAGCGGCTTAATTAAAAGCTGATTCGTTCTCCACCTTGCCAATTTTCTTAACGGATACCGCTTGAAACCACTTAATCGCCCGACCGCAGAAGTGCCACCAATTTGCCGGGTATACAGCGCGTCTGTTCGAAGATCCTCGGGGGATGGAAGACTAGGGAAAAGATAGGCGGCAGAATGGGGGAGACGCGAGGAGGAAGGAGTCGAAAGGAACGGAACGATCGCAGTTGGCACCCAGAGAACCTCCCGAACTAATCCCGGAATCAATCGAGAGGCACGAACGTCTATTAAGTCGCGATTATCCGAAGTCACCTCAGCTGCCGGACTTTTCGAACTTTTCGCAAGGCTTTTTCATTAACAAGATTTACCCGTGTTTTGGCTAGTCGACTGTTAAGCTTAATGAAACCGCAAGAAAACTCGCGTGCAAATCTTAACTTTTTCGATCGTATAATTTATTTATATTTCGTATTTTTACTATCGTACTCAATTTTGTTGTATAATTTCTCTCTCTCTCTCTCTCACTCAGTATGTATATTAATCAGAAAATAAACAGAAGACAAAATTTAAAAAATATATTTAAAATCCTATTCAAGATTTCGCCTTTCGATTAATATTTCTCAAGCTATAATGCAAGATTAATAGACAATCTTTCACAAAAAAAGATGGATGTATTTCCATACAACAGAGATAATTTTCTAATAATTTTTATTTCATATATATTTAAACTTTATCCGACAATTATTTTATAGCAATATAAATTGTTACACAAAATATCCTCTCCCTTGTTCTCCGGTTATGATATTTATAACTAAACCAACTCGCATAGAGCCTCAATCAAAATTCCATCACGAAAGACGGAGGAAAAGCCTCGTGTTTTTCCGCGACACTAACAGCGACGAGCGAGTTTTTCGCGTCTCGTCGCCCCGGCGATCCCGCGCGGCGTTTCGCGCATTATTTCGCCACGAAATTGGCCGCTTTTTGCCCCGGTCTCGGCACGACCGAACAGAGAGAACGTTGGAGAACGAAGTGGGATGAAAGGAACGAGAGCGAAGGAAAGAATAAGAGAGAGAGAGAGAGAGAGAGAGACGAGGCGTAAAGATAAAGAGGAGTAGCTTCGACGACGAAGGAAGTTGGAAGGAAAGAGAGGTGAATCCAGGCTGTTTCGCGACGATTAAAACGAGCGAAACGGGAAGTGGAGTCAGCGAGC
>NW_012026833.1:447619-448660 GCF_000956235.1 Wasmannia auropunctata
AGAGAATGTAATCGCATGTCCTTAAAATGTCATGTGTATGCGCGCGTGTAGCAGTCAGCTGATCGTCGCGAGGGTCCCGCGTACCGCCTGCGTCCGACAGTAAGTTGCGCGCCCCTGTCTACCTTCCATACGCGGCCCATAATTTGCTAACTATTTCTTGTTATAATTTGAAAACTAAGCTTCGGGTAAAATTTTGGTAAAGGAAAAATCTTCTCAGAATTGAGTCAGGAATATGACATTTTAAGGACAAAAGTTTATTTTGGGACACCCTGTATATATATAATAAATTAAAAGAATAAAGAAATTAAAAAATGAAATTAAGAATGAAATTAAAAGAATAATTAATAAATTTATTTGATTTTCAAAAAATAAAAAAATATATATCTTTAGATAAAAAATTATTTAAAGACATAATAATCTATAAAATGTTATATATTGCAAATTAAATATCCGAATTTGTAGCATAACAATAACATATACTAAATAATAAAAATATATAATATATAACAAAATATAGACTGGAAAGAATAAATCCTTCGTATCGAAGTATTATTAGCTCAGCGTTAGCGTATAAGTTTGATGTTCAAGGGATCTCAGGTTCGAACCTTGATGTGTTTTCAAAAATTGTAAACCTGCGTATAAATTGTAATTAATAAAATAAAAATAATGCGAAATAGTTGTTACGTGTAAGCATTTCTTATAGCAAGGAATGCTTAACGTTTTTCTATTGTTGTCACCGACAGGCGACAGACAGGCGCCTACGAGCACAATCCTGCACAAACATGTCTCCTGATAACCCGTACGGTCGTGTCCAAAGGGCGCTCGAGCACGTCCGGGCCGCCACCGCCGAGTCGGGCGGGCCCCGTTCCCGGGACTCTCCAATGGGAGAGTCGGATTTATAGATCCGACGTCTCCTGCGGAAGTCCTCGGGATCGGTGCCTGCACACTCGATACTCACTCGATAGTCACTCTCATCGCCGTCAAGTACGATATCCGACGCGATTTAAAGAGTGAAATCAGTTAGTGTCCTAGCGCGACTCA
>NW_012026833.1:448710-516035 GCF_000956235.1 Wasmannia auropunctata
GAGAGAGAGAGAGAGAGAGAGAGAGAGAGAGAGCGAGAGAAGACGAGGTCCGGAGGAGCGGCGTTATCCCCCGGGATGAATATGATGTAAATAAATGACGAGCTGCCCTTAAGGGAGTGGATATTAGAGAGGGGGTAAGAAGTGTTATGAAACATAATTAGCGGCCGCCGCCACTGACTCGCGATGATTACAGGGCGGTGAAGCGAAAGTCGTATGGCGCGCGATGGCGGCGGCGGGGAGGCAGCCGGTGCCCGGTGCCGGTGTCGGGATAGATTTCCTGGGCTACGAGAGAGCTACTACCTCTTCTTGCCTTCTCTCTTACCACATTCGCGAGGCGAGAGCGAACGGCCGCCGACACACGCGCGCCGACTTCACACCCACGTGAGGGATATCGCAGGCGCATGCACCCGCGCGAGTACGAGAGCGCGCGCGCGCGAGCGAGCGGGAATGCACACACGTATACACGCGTGGATTTGCACGTGGTACTCACGCCGGCCGCCTACGTGTCGGCTTAGCCACTGGCGTCGAAATAATTCCCGACTGACTCGAAGTTGAATTTTTTTTTCTTTCCACGAGACGTTTAACATGTACGGATTGAAGAAAACGTTTGGCGTAAAAAAGTTTTCTTTTTGTGAAGAATATTCGTTGACTCGATAATGGAAGAGATTACGACGACAGCATCAAATAAATCAAGAGATATACCTCATTTTTATTTTCTAATTTAAAAATGATTTTTATAAACATGTATGAAACTGCAGTAATGATAGAAATCTGTAAATTAAATTCTCAACAGCACAACTCAGGCGCTATTTAATTTCTCGAAATTGTTAACTCTAAGGACAAACTTTTTATCGAAGGAAATTTGTTTTCATTAACTATTTCCTTTGTGATTCGAAATAGCTCGGTAGACAAGGGTTTTAGACGCCTGAAATAGTGCGAAATTTATTATACAAATTCTTGCGACTTTAATAATTAATATTCCCCGTCTGGACATTCGATCGGATCTTCTATTGACATATCCTTGTTACGGCGCTCCGCCTGTATGAATATATCATGTCAATCTAATTATGATAAAGTTACACACAGAGACTTTCGAATATTAGAATTTAACAATAACCCCCAGCCACATTATCGGTCCCGCCGCAATCAATCAAACGCGTCTAGACGTTTAATTATACTTCTCGACCGTCTCAAAATTATTCACGCTATTATAGAAATCCCGCGCGGAATATAGACCGCGCCCGATTTTCGAATATCGAGAGAGCGAGGAAAACGGGACGGGCTACGCCAATGCGTAAACCGCGTGGTGTGTACGCGAGCTTAATGGTCGCCGGGTATAGTAATTGGTACCGATGCTCCATGAGCCGGTAGGTGGGCGGATCCTTGATCTTTTTACGGATTTAATGATCGACCGTTGAAAACGGACGAGTACGCGGCGAATCCGTTTCGACTTCTTCCTGCCGTACCAGATCGAAACTTGTCATCTGGATGAGCGAACTCATCTCGCGACTGGAGTCGTTACAGTTCGATTTCAATTACAACTATGTGAAATACATTTTGTGTCAATTGATTGAAAAAGGCAATCATATCAATCATATTTCTATTATTTCTGTCTTCGATGAGAAATGAAAGAATTTAATCACACCGTGAAAATATTGAGAAGACTAAAATACTGATTCAGCATAGACAAAGAGAGAGAGAGAGAGAGAGAGAGAGAGAGAAGGAAAGAGTTGCTTAAATTCTTTTTAATATAAAGATATATTATAAACAAACATTCACATAAAAAGAAGATAAATTTTATTGTAGCAGTTGGAAGTTGATTCTGCAAAATAAAACGGTCTCATATGGTATAAAAACTATAAAAGTAGGAACGATTGTGTTATATTGATGCCGACAAATTTCTAAAGATCCGTAATTAATAACTAAGTATCAGAATCGATTGTGGAGTGTACAAACAATTAAGATTGTTGGCGCAAACGCCAACACTGTATAAAGCAATTGAACTGCAGAGAATTGTATAAAGATTCACATATAAAAATATTATTGAGCAGCAAGATCCGCTTCGTACCGTATTGGCGTTTGCGCATCTTAATTATCTATAATTAATTTAAAATGATCTAAATTAATTTTATTAATAAATAAAAGTTTATTATAATAATGTAAGATAAGTAAAGGCTGGCTCAAAGGAAATGTCCCACATCATGTCGGCTTAAAAGAAAGACTGAAATTAAAGCTTGGGGGGGGGGGGAGAGGGAGAGATCTGCGCCCTCGTTAAGGATTTTATCAGAATCGCTAGCACTCATTATCGTGGGAGAGAAAAGAAAGCTGCCGTGGTCGCGAGAGGATCGATTAAGCTAAAGGAGACTCGGAGGGCGACTTCGCGATGTAGCTAATTTATTAGCAGCCATTCTCCATAACGTTTATGGCGACCGCGGGAGCGTCCTGCAGGATCGTCCTGTCCTGACGTACCGCCTTTCCGGAAAAGTATCCCCACAAATTTTTACGGTGCCTCGCGAAATAACTCCGGGACCGCGGCTTTCCACCGAGGGGTGAGTTGTTTAAAGGGGCGTCTCATTCGGGTGGCGGGCGGACGGGGTGAGAGGGGAAGGGAAGGGTATAAAAGCGCGTTACTGAGACGCGGGCCGCCGACTTTGATCCGAAATTGCGAGGCTAAGTGACTGCACCTGCAGAATGGTGTATGAAATTTTTATGCAAATTTAGACGCGCGATGTAGGCCACCGGTATATAAATAACGCGGCGCGCTTTTGTGGCCAAAATATATCCCCGTGGGGGGAATTTTCAGGGGAGGCGATGCGCCGCGTTTACGATCGCGACCCCGAAGGGACGCGAGGGGGCGTATGGTAAGAGCTGGATGATGATAATGGCCGAGCGAGCCCAATGATATACCTACTCGAGGCGTTTCGATGAACGGGAAGCGATGCCGCGGCAAATGGATTGAAAATTCAAGATGGCCTTAAATTGTGATTAAAATGTTGAAGTCGCGAGATTTTGCAAACTTCACACTCTTTCGCATTATCAAAAGGCACAATAAATTCTTAAAGTGCCGTAATTCTAAAAGAGGAAAAAGAGAGAGATAATTTAACATCCGGAAATTATAAGATCTCAAGATTGTAAAGCTTTAGAGTGGCAAATTTTAAAATTTTAAAAGATGAAAATTTTGAAATAATTTATATCGCCATGAGCTCATATCTCTCTCTCTCTCTCTCTCTCTCTCTCTCGTGAAATCGCGAAATCTGACGATTCGTGGATCCGAAAATCCAAACATCATAGAACCAGCAAATTCGAGGAACCAAGGATGCATATTCCACGATGGCACGTGGAATCTAGCTGGCGGAACCGGAATAATAAATTGAAAGGACTGTGCGAGGGAGCTACTCAGCCTGCCCCTTCTTAACCCTCGTATCCCTTTTCGCCCGCGTCGCGGAATATATCCGGTATATCGTGGGATATTCGGCGACATATGCGGATGTGCACGGAGAGGCAATATGCAGAGAGAAACGAGAACACGAAGCATACCGAAAGGTACATGGAAGAGAGTAAATCCTGATTCACACTTGCGATTTAACTGCCATAAAAAATTTAAACAAGTATTCGTTCAGTACTACTTTGTTAATAAATATCCATTTAAAATATTGTCCTAAAAAACGAACATCACGACAATTGATCGATAATACAATCATTTATCAATTCATAAATAGATAAACCTCACTGTATTGAAAATTATTCTATGAAATACAAAGGATGCTATGTAAAAAAATATTTTATCTTATATAACATAATTTATTAAAAAATCGAAAAATTTGAACATTTAATTTTTTTCTGTAATGCAAATGTAGCTATAATTTTTTGATTCAATAATATTTTGATAACGATAAATTTTCGAAGGAACTAATGTCAAAAGATGAGCTCGCAGATCGAAAGCGCGTATCGGCCTTAAGACGACAGTACGGTGGCGTAGTCCGGCCACAGCTTGCGAGGATACGAGCCCGAGGCGCACCCCACGAATGTTAACGCGCCGCATTAGCCTGGTATTGGTTAGAAACGCGGAGGGGAGGGAGCGAGCAATAATTCTGATAACGCAGCATGTTGTCATGTTGCACGGCATACGAAATAGTCCGCGCGCGTCTTTATGGTAAAGACGGAGCCACCCTTATCCTATTACTCGGAACTACCCTTAGTCGCCAAAAAACAACCTTGTTCCCAACACCTCCACCGTGCAAGCGCTTCTAAGCCGTTTTAACGTTAGAACAATTACGTTAACGATATGACATTATTATGAAAATAAATATGACATGTCATAGATCGGTTGCTTTAAAATGGACGAACTAAAACGGCAAAAAAACGGATGAGTTGATATATCATATTTATTTTCATATAACTTCATATCGTTAACTTGATACATATATATTTATATCCGATACAATTTTTACATAGATTACTACAAAATATAAAATAAAAGTAATATATAGCACTCACCGAAATGCGTAAACAGTAGAGTTGTAGAAACTACGTTGAAGAGACTATGTTGAAACTACGTCGATCTGTAAAATACAAATGTAAAATCCAAATTATAATACAATATAACAAAAAATTATTATATATATATATACACATACATGATATATATATATATACATATATAGCATATATATATGTATATGTATATATGTATATCGTAAAATGTATATTTTCAGATTTGTAAATGTATTTATATGCCTATTTGTAATTCGTTATCGATTTTCAAAATTATTTAATTTAATTTTGTCTTTGGCTTCTTTTTTGTATAATCTATAATATAATATATATATATATATATATATATATATATATATATGTATATATACATATATGCTATTAATAATCAATCTATTTTTACTGATGGCTAAAATGTAACGGATACATAAAAGAAACCAAAGACAAACTTAAATTAAATAATATTGAAAATCGATAACAAATTATAAATAGGCGTATAAATGCAGTTACAAATCTAAGAATATTTTACGTGTGCGCTACCATTGCCAAATTTATCTCGAAAATTGTTCGATATTTCGATATTTTCATATATGATTTTTGTTCCTGATTATTCATATAATTTCCAGTATTATTAACGTATTTTACGAGAATATATTTCCTATACATTTACGATTAAAATAACTTAATATAAAAAAGTTATGATGTATCGTGTTCCCAAAATTCTTTATTAAATCCATTAAATATCACGAAATTTATCTTCTATTAAAGATGAGAAAAACTCTTAAAATAAAAAAAAGAAACTCTTGATTTTCTTTGCTTGAAATGTAAAACTGAGAAATGTAAGATTCACGTAAAAAAATATTATTAAGATTCGCTTTGTACCGTGCCGGCGTTTGCTCATTTTAATTGTTTATTTAAAAGAAAATTTTTATTTAATATTACATCAATTAAAAATTAAACAAATTAAACAATTAAAAAGCGCAAATAGGTGGCACAAGTATTCAAGATCGTAAGTAAAGAGCTTATGGCGGCATTTGCAAGATTCCGCGATGTCGTTGCAGCTCGCGGGTGTTCTCGAACTCTCATATGGTAAGGACGGTTTTCCACGGTGGCAATATCGGATCCAATATTGCGGCAATAAATGGCCGGGGTATTATGTATCGGCCTAATAACGATCGTAATAAACTTACGAGTTACTTTATGAGATAACCCGACCGCTTGTGGATGGCTTCGACTGCCGCGCCAGGTGACGCGTGCCGTAAAAATTTCGTCAATTTTATTCCGTACCCCCTTAAAGCCCTCTCTACGAGGCCACGAGGCGCTTTTTTTACTCGCGAGCAAATCACGTTGACGTATCGAAATTGAGCCACAGGCGAAGAAATGGCCGTTTCTTCGATGATCTTGGCGATTGTGCGGCACGTTCCACGGCGCGCTCTGTCAAGCGCGAAGCACGTGATTCAATTTCGCGAAGTTCATGACAATACGAATGATCATAAAGAAGATAAATCGTTGTAGTAAGCAAAGAGCGTACGAAAGAACAAAATAGACAAACCCAAACCAGAAAGTTGTTTATCTAGACTTTCAAAACGTTTGTATAATCGACAATATATTATATATTCATATTTATTTTAATCTGTTATAATTATATTAATATTAAAAAGTTTACTTGGAAGTATGTATTCCATATTTTCTATTATAAATAAAAAAAATTTAATTTAATATAATTATAAAATAAATGTTTTATCAAAAAGTGAAACTAATAATTCCGCGGCTACATATTCAGCGATTAACAATTATTCAAGTGTCACCTATTACGGGGGCTCTTAACGAAGGTTTCGAATGGTAATCCGTGAAAAAAACACACTTGTACGCATCGAGGGTTCAGAAACGAGCGTGAAGGATTTCTTGTTTTGACGTGGCCGATTTAGACTCGCGGCTGAGATTAAACTGTTTACGGTTAAAACTGCTGCGAATTATACCGCGTCCGCTTTAATCCGTGATTTACGGCCGCCGGAGATCGCAAGAGGGGTGAATTTGTCCCTGATCGCAATCTCCGTGGAGAATTTAACTGTGAACAGAGGGTGGCTCGCGTGTGCACCCCTTGACTACTATTGGCTCATCCTACATCGTTTGATTATACTCTAAGATCGTATTTCGTCTCGCTAAATATACCGAGAGTTCTATATATATATATATGTACCTTTTTTTTTATATCACCCAGACATTCGAAATAAAATATTCCAAGGATTTAACTACTCGAAGATCCGAAAATATTTTAGTCACAGAGAATTCACTCAGTGAGAATCTCGAGATTCAAACATAATAATATTACACTTAATAAAAGATGTAAGAATCCAACTTTCAGGTTAAATATTTCCGAAGTTTGAAAATAAAATATAAAAAAGTAAAACCATATAAAGCTATATTCGTTAAGATTCGATGCTTTAAAGAGATCGAGATTTAAGAGTCTGAAACTTTAGAATATTGAGATTTCCAAAAAACCAAAGATATCTGTAACAAGTGTTTAAAAAATGATTAAATGTGAGAGAACAGCCGCGTGTAAATGACTCTCGCGACTATCTCCGAGTGCAGCGTGCGCGCGGTCGCGTGCACATTGACAGGTATATACCGGGTGAGCGTGCCGCAAGTCGGCCGACGCAATAGAAATCCCGATTTTAACGGTAGTAAATCTTCCGATCGTGGGATTTACGATTCGGTAGGAGACCGCGACGAGGGGGAACGGAGAGAGGAAAAGAGGGAGGGGGGCCAGTCGTAACGAATTTAATGAAATCACTCTCGCGATTTTTTTCTCTCGAGCGCGCGACGGCGCTCTAATCCATGGATTAGAGATCGGATCGACGTGCGTGCAGAATCGAGACTTTATGATGCTCCGTCACTCCATTCGTTCCTAAAGCAAGCTTTATCGCGCGCTATCTCACGGTCGTTTCGATTGTAGCACCCCTTAAATGGAATTTGCAGTGATTCCTAAGTCTTTACGTTCGGGAATTAAAGCGCCGCGTATGGGCAGGAAACTAAATCGTTATAAAGTTGCGATAAAAGATTTAAAAAGTAAATTGGCTATCAAAAAATTCAACCAAATATTTTATTTTGCGAAATTAAATTCCTAATTTTCATTAAAAACTAAAATTATAGATTCTTTATTACCTAATAATATGTTCAATAATATTTCATTTATTTGGGTATCCAGATGAGACTGATAATTATTAGAAAATAATCTTCCTATTCAAAGGATTTTATTTTAAATTAAAGAAATTAAATTCTTGATTTTTATTGAAAGCTAAAAATTATACATTAAAATACAAATGAGTGTCAGGCACAGTTAATAAAGCACAAATAATCTCTTTAATAATGAGATCTATATACACATTTCATTATTAAAGAGATTATTTGCGCCCTATTAACTGCGCCTGACTCTCATTTGCCCGTTTGTATTTTATAATGTTTAAGTCTCGAGAGTCCGATTAGATTTTATTTCAAAAAATTATAGATCCTTTATTACCTAATAATATGTTTAATAATATTTCATTTATTTGGGTACGCAGATGAGACTGATAATTATTAGAAAATAATCTTCTTATTCGTTTAATTTACGTGACATTTTTTTTTTAAGTACAGCCCCTACTTTTTTTGCGCATCCGAATAGTGGCGACTTCCTCGCCTCGCGATTTATAGATCGATTTGCAGCCCGGCCTTTGAAGCGGATCGCGGCACCGCCAGCACGTCCGCGCTAAACGCGAGGCCCGAGTTAAGAAAACGCGCTGAGAGGCCACCTAAAGTAAATTGATTCAAATTAGTTCCCAATAGCATGTAATAACGTGGGTTCCCGCGGCGTCTCTGTACCCTCCCATTTCGCCTTAGATACGTCATTATATCGGCCGCCGCCTAATACTTAGGCCGATAGGTGATATAACGCCAGAATTATTGCCTGCATACCGGGTGAACCATCACGTACGCGCCGCCACGTAACGTATCAGAAATTGCGCCGCGCCGCGCCGCCGCGCCGCGATCAAGGGATAGGAAGACAAACGCCGGATTAAACGCGGCCCGGACCGCAGTTCGCCCTCGATTCAATTTGTGAATCGAGACACTCGCATGGGACACGGGGAAAAACAGCAGCCGGATGCTGCAAAACGCACGCGTTCTGCGAGAAATTTCTGTTTTGTCGAAAAAATATCCCACGAAAACTGAAATTAAAATCCCATACTTAGGAAATATATCGTATTTAAGGAATATACCCAGCAAACACAGATTATAACTACAATATTGCAGCAACATTGTAATATATTTCTGCAACATTGTAGTTATCATCTGTGTTTGCTGGGTAATAAGTATCAACGTTTATCTAAATGTGTATTGTACATGTATAGTAAAAAAAAAAAGCAAAGCTAAAGACACGCGGGAAGAAATCGCGTGAATCGTAGAACGGTTTTGTACGAAGTTCCTTTCACGGCTATTCTACTTCTAGAGAGATATAATCCTCTATTATATTCCCTCTCACTGAATGTAGAAGCGAAGAGATGTTGGCGGGCATGTCGGAACGTTTCGATTATAGGCCTAAGTGGCTATAATAGCTGTCGTCGAGGGGCAAGAAAAAGAAATGAATATTCATGTTACGTCGCTGGCGCGTCAATTCTCGTTCGGGTCCTGAAATTAGTAGACGACACGCTCCTCCGATCTCGGGATCTCACAGAACCGACGTCAGATCGTTCGCCGTCAAGAATCCGACGCTCCGCTGTCGAGCCTTCCTCAAAAGTCCTGTTTCATATTTATATACCCGAAACGAAACTTTCGACTCGTTCGATAATTTCCCCGAAGAGATTTGTCGGGGGCGGCGGGGGAAGGGGAGGAGGGGGGGGGGCATCACGGGCGTTTTGTTACGATCCGGCACACACCTACGTTACACCGCGTTGGCAACCCTTTTAAAACGACCTCGCTTCTCCTCGGGGCGGCCCCCCCGAGGAACTCGTTTTGCTCCTCTCGGGGCATCCTCGAGACACAAATCATGCTCGAACGGATCCCTCCTGCTCCTCAAGAGCGACGAATTCGACCGTCCTCTTTCACGAGATTTCAACGCTTATGCGCCTCCACCGAGCCGTATTAGTGTTTTTGCTCGGACAATCGCCACATTCGTTCATTATCATACGCGTCGCACGCTTCATTAAATAATATATTTACTGCGGTGGACTCTGTACGAGGTGTTTTGATAATTTTGATTATACAAGTAAAAAGCAAGTCGCTATTTATATTATGATAAATATATGTGGTATCCTCGAATATATAAAAAAAATTTAATTGACATGGTTTCTCTAAAAACTATTTTTCTGAAATATTATAAAATAGGAAATTATCATAAGGAAACTTTAGAAACAGAGGAACATAAAACGTTATTTCTGTTTTATAAATTTATGTAAGAGTTTCCTTTAAATCTGAAAGAGAAATTAACTACAAATGAAAAATATATTTAATGAAAAGTTGATAAATTGCTTCTAGTTATTCTAATTACTAAAACTATAAGTTATAATTTCCTTTGATGCTTCTCACCGCTTTCGGAGGCTTCTTTTCACACATATAGCTCTCCGTTGTCCGAGGAACAGAAAAAAAAAAGATACATAAATACACGTCACGCGCGCGCGTTGAATGTATGTAGAGAAGAAGCTTTTCTCTGGAATGGGTTCCATCATTTTTCGTGCGGCGGATTAATTTCTTCTACCGCTTACAACGCGAGGCCCGCCGTGGAAGAGCCGAAATCGCCTAATCTTATTCAGGACGCTTCCACGGAGGCGAGCGCGGCCGGAATTAGTGTTTTCATTGCGCGCGGCGCGGCCACTCGAGAAGCCGCTCTCGCTCTCGTGCTGCTCTAAACGGCAGCGCGAGTGTTTCGGATCCACTCGAGTTACTCGACGGCCGCCACCACCTCCTCTCTTCAAATATCGAGAACACCCTCGACCCGCCGCGGCCGCCGGCCGGGCCCCCGGAAAACACATCTCGTGAGCACGACAATGGGCCGGCGACGATTATACGGTAGCGCTGAAAACAACATTAACGTCCGCTCGAGGAGGCACGGCCGGCTTCTTCGCCGGATCGCTGACAAACGATGACGCGACGAATCCTCCTCGTCCGGTTCAAAAAGCAGACAGGCACCCTCTCTCCGTGAAAGGATGTAATTTTTTCTCAAGCATCTTGGACCGTACAATAGGACCCCGAATGATCGGGTGACTCCGTCGCAGCGTCTTATTAACGAGCGAATGCGATCGCGTGTCGTCTTATTATAATTTATATCCACTACTTCAGTTTATACAAACTACTAATTACTTCTTTAACTTTTATACATAAAAGAAATGTATTATTCTATTGTATTATATTTTATATATTTTATATTGGAAATTATATCGTATTGTTATTATACATTGCTTCACTGACTCGACATAGTCCTCAATAGTCATGTGACGGATATCTAAAAAAAATTCGGTTTTCTACAAAATAAATCCCCAATCAATCTCTTAACATCCTTATTCTTCGCTCGAACAAAGAGGGCATTGATTTCTTCTATTTGCACGGCATATAGGAATGGCCAAAAAAGTACGCTATTCGTCGTTTTAGAAACGACGTTTTAGTAATTTTGAACATCCCAACCGGAGATGATACTAAGGCACATTCCGCCGAAACGAAACGAAACGTTAAGAACGCGAACGCGACTTTTCCATGATTCCCGCTGCGCCGAGACTGCGGAGAACATCGAAATGTAGCATTTAATGTATGCGGAGTTCCAGTCCGCCTCGCTCGTCAGCGTCCGGTCGAGTTGAAATCCGGCCGAGAAGACCTCCAAAGCGTGTCCGATCCCTCGGCACTATACGGTGATCCGTGAAACATCTTGTTAGCTCTGTATAAACGGATGAAGGGCAGGCCTTCATATAGGGTAGATCGCACACACAACTGGCCGCGCTATCTATTTTATTGTCACGGGATCCGTGACGCACCCGATGACTCCGGCGCGGCGCGGCGCGGCGCGGCGCGGTGCGCGATGCGTCGCCGTTGGTTGGCTCGCTCGCTCGCCGGAAAAAAATCGCCTCACCTCGCAACATATTTTAAGCGCGCCGAGAGATTTATGTCCCCCGATCTCTCCGAGGATGAGAGACAGAGAGTCGGAGAGTTCGCTACCGTGTTGTGCAGCGCCCGTCTTTTGAATAGCGGGGTAATACTAACGCCGCCACCGCCGCCGTCGCGCCGGTCGCTATCTGTCCCGCTCCGAATGTGCGCGACGTCGTGTATTTAAAATTTAAATCCTCGCGTGGCTCTTTAATTTCTCCTCCCCTCCCCCGTCCACCATCTTTCTCTCTTTCTCGTGGCTACGAAATTTATGGAATCTGAATAAGCAGTAATTTATAGCGATAATGGCGATAGTAGTACGATTGGGGATAGGATCGCCGCGCGACATCAGGGACAACTTTACATCACAATAGCTACAGATTTAGTGGCGCTGTCAGTATATCAACTAATTTTCGGAACAATCTTCTACAATGCGGTATTTAGTATATAAAAACTTGTCACATTACATTTCTAAACTATATTACTTTTTGCTTCTCCGTTATTATTCTTTTGGAACAAACAACGCGTGTGATGACTTTTTTTACTGACTATATCGCGCGCTGCAATACTATAATATTTGAATTCCAAGTGTTTGTCGATCGGTGCTTCGTCGGCGCTTCGGAAGCCGCTATTCCGCTTGGCATGAACGAGCTCCGGACTCGTTTCTGCGTACAGCCGAGGCGCAGAGGAACGTCCCGCTGACCGTCCTATCTCATTAGCGATCGCATGTTCGTTCCCATGATCGCCGCTGACGCTGAAACGTGGCATCTTCGTGCCATTAGATAAAATCCCTACGTACCTAGGGATCATCAACATCATTATCAGCGTAGTCATCGACCGGGGTGGCGCTAGCGTGTATAATCTCAGTACCGTCGGCTTATCAGAGCGCGCGTCAGTCTTCTCTCTCTCTCTTTCTCTCTCTGAAAGGTGGGCCTTTTTCTGGCGCGCTATCTGCGCGCTGTATCGCGCGAAGCTCCGCTTCGTGCCGCTTGCGCGCGGCCGCAGAAAGAGGCAAACACCGTGTCCGGCGAGGCTCATTGTTTGACGCGAGAATCCGCCAACACCGCCCAAGACGATCGTATTAACGATAGTTACGCGGATATATATATACAATATATATACATATATATATATATACGTATACCGTCGCCATCAGAGTAATTGACCGTGCGAGATCGCTGATGCCGACATCCGGGCTCGGCGCTCTGTCGCGATCTGTTGAGCTCTATCGCGATCCATCTTGATGTAAGTGATATTTTCTCTCCGGTAGCTAAGTTTCGAACGACGATGTAAAGAATATTTTATAGCTAAGTTCCTATAGACGGACGCTCCTGGACACAGATACGCGTATCCTTACACGGGAGAGAAAGATATAGCCTGCCTTCCCGCCTGATATTACACGATCGCGAGGAAACCGGGATACTCCGCGTCGTAACGGATACCGTAGTCCTGATGAAAAGAGCAGTCTCCTCCTCCTCTTCTCCTTCCCTCTCCCGCTCCTCACACCTTTCAATTTATCAAGGAAAAAGAGAGAAAAAAAAAGAAAAGGAGGGAATCGGTATCCCCGAGTGTGCCGGCCGCGAAAGCTCCGGCCTATTAGAATACGTCAGGCTCTCTTCAAGGTAACGTCCTGTCATTTTTTTTCTCCCGTGGCCGGCTATCGGATCCGTGGATCGGTGCATTCGGTTCAGCAATTCACCCTCCCCCCCCCCCTCTGGCCCCTCGCGTCCGCGCGCAACACAGGGGCCTCCCCCCACCCTTTCGCCCCCTCATCGCGAGCTCGCGAGCCGGCCGCTTGGTAGCTCTTCGGCCGCGCAGCGCGGAGATGTGCGCGGGCGCGTGTACACGTGTACACGCACACGCGCGCACGAGGGTGGGCTGACGAGTGGCAGGTTGTACCCGGAATACCCACCGCGGTGCCTCGCTCAGTGGGGTCTCTCCTCTCTTATTCTAAGTGCTGGCGAAGTCACGAGAGAAGAGAAGAGAAGAGAGGAGACCCCGAGTGAGGCGAGCCGATGTTATCTTCTCCCCCCGGGTTGGAGAGGGATAAAAGCTTAAAGGCTGCAGCCAACTACGATGATACCACCGGTATACGAGAGTGTCAGGACGCTTGAAGCCTCGAAGAGGTCTGCAACGAATGCGTGGTACGAATGAACGAGAGGGGGAGGGGGGATCGGGGCACGCGGTAAAGGTGAGAGAGGACGCGAGAGGGTAGAGCGAGAGAGAGAGAGAGAGAGAAAGATAGACTTTAAAGAAAGAGCCGGGGGTGCGCGCGGGGGGCAGATCGGAATGCGGTGACCAGCAGGCAGTGAAGAAGGCTTCGTATACAGGAGGGAGGGGGAAGGAGGTAAACTGATGAGCCAAGATAGACGGAGAAAGAAAGAGAGAGAGAGAGAGAGAGAGAGAGAGAGATTCGATAAGATGGAGAAGAAGTGGACTAACCTTGCGTGGCCAACACCGGGGGACAGTGACGTACCCCCCGCGGAGGAACGCGCCAACCATATACATACTTACTCGCTTATGGTTGCGCGGGAGCGGGGCCTCCTCTCGCGGGAACGGCGATCGCGGGGACAGCTTGCCGACCCTTCTCCCCGCTCTCCCCCTCGGGGAGCCTGCCTATCCGACGCTCAACAACGCGTAGACGACGCGATCACGCTGACCGGACATCGCGAATCGGCCGGACGTGACGCGATCGTGCGAAACGATGAACAGCGAGGAGAGAGGACCCCACGACCCTCTCTGACAGCGATATCGCTGTCGTTTCTCGTTTAACTTTCTAACCGTGTTCATCCTGAACATACGTTACTAAGACCGGATTAAAAAAATATCCAACAGGAGTAATTTATTGTAACAGTAAAATAGAATTTTTATTCATTGTATTCTTCATTTTATCAAAATACAGAAATCTGTATTTATGAATAATACAAAATCGCGAAGAGATGCCAGGAACATACAGTATAATAGAAAAAACTTGAATACAGTTATAGATAAATAATTATTTATTACTGAAGTTATTCAACTATGTGAGAAATACCTAAAAGATTAAATTTAATGCTCTCTTTCCCTTTAAATCAAATTGAATAAAATAGTATTATATACAACAGATTATTTTTCATTAATGTATGTGTGTGTGTGTGTGTGTGTGTGTGTGTGTGTGTGTGTGTGCGTGGCGTGCGCGCGTGTTTTATATTACTTATTATTAGATATAACTTTTACACGTATCTTTCTTATTATTTTATATCGTAAAAAATATATTTTGAAATTTTATTATTGTCATAACAATGCCGTCGATTCAATTTCTCCTTGAAATTCAAATGTATAGCTTCATGAATCAAAGTGATTTCCTTTATGAAGTTTCCTCTATTTACATTGCCGGCAAACTTTGTTTGATCAGACATTAAAAGAAATTTATTGTCTACGAGAGAACAGACGCCGAGATACTGTTGATGTCATTAAAGCCGCCGCGTCGAGTAATTTAACTGTCTCGTTGACATAAATTAAAGCTACGTTGCATGTATCATTATGAGGTAACCGAAGCTTACTGTACGCGTGTCACCGTTTAATATCATCGTAATCATATATTTGTCATTCTTCTAATCAACTTCGCCACATGCCTATCTGTCGCGTCGACTTCCCACTTTCTCTTTTACAATTTGGCAAAATTTTAAATTAATTTTAAATTTGTAAAAAATGTAAATAATACAATATTATAATGCAACATGGCATCGCTCATTTTTTTACAATTTTTAAAATTTTCATGTAAATTATCTTGTAAAGAATGCAAACAATGCAGTAATATTATAATATGATACAATATGGCATTTTAACGTTATAAAGTTACAAAAACCTATACTTTTTTCGTTAATCGAATAAAAATATGGAAACAAATACGCGGGCCCAAAGGTATGCCTGAATGAAAAGAACAGTAGCGAGGCGTTAAACGATCGAAAAGCGAGAAATTACGAAACGGACCGATATTCATTGAGCTAATTAACGACGCTGATCGATCAATCTCCATTCCGTGAGATTTATCGAGGCCCGGCCGCGCCGTCCTAACATATTAAGTTCACCTGACCCCGCGTACGCTCGATCGATCGATCGATCGATCGATCGTTGGTTCGTTCCGCAGGCCGATCAACGAGCTGTGAAATGATGACGATAATACAAATAGCTGGTGGTAAGAATTGTCGGCGGGGGCGGTAGATAACGAGGATGATGACAGCAACGATGATTTAGTGCCGCGTGCAAGTTAATGGCCCGAGAGAGGCCCGAGAGGAGCCTCGGACGTTATTCTTCGGGGGCCATTCACAACACTCCTGGCTGGGGCCCTACGCTCATCATGCGGGCCCCCCGCGGATTCCGCACGGAGCTTAACCCCAACGTGCCAATTCATTTCACCTCGCGCCGGCGTTAGGCCTGGTTTATGGTAGCATTTACAATTATAATCGGCCCGTTCGGTCGCGATGAATGAGAAATAAAAGGCCGAAGAGGACGGAAAAGAGGAAGAGACGCACGAAAACGTGAGGCGAACGGCGCGGAGGAATCCTTGGCGAAGAAGAGAGACCTTTCTCTCATTCTCTCTCCGATGGGAGACCCCACGGCACCTCCGTTTCATCGCGGACGCCGGGGAGGAAAGTTATCGTCACCGGCTTTCGTGCCGCGGCAATAACTATTACTTATTCCGCGCCGGGAAGAGCCGATAGCGGCCGCGTTTAAGTATCAACAATTTCGGAGAGATGAGTAGCGCGATAAATAAATTTAAAAAAAAAAACAGAAGAAGAGACACGTGTGGCGCGGTGCGAGTGGAATTTCGCGGCGCCGTCCGAGAGGACGGCTACGGGGCAGCTCCGCGTCATCGAATCCGTTATGAAGACGAAAATTATCGCCCGATTCGCCGTGTCGGGGCAATAACGATCATTCATGTGAGAAAGAGCCGGCGATCGCGTGTTTCTAAGGAGGACATTGTCAGCCCTTTGCACCCGGGGCCCATATCCACTCGAGTCGAGTGATGTGAAATGAGAATATTCCTCCTCCCCCCCTCTCCTCCCATCCCCGAGGTTCTCCTCTGTGAATGGAGAACGCGTTCTAAGAGCATCCTCTCGGAATATTTTGATGATATTTCTGAAGAATGAGAATACTGAGAGAGCGTTCCCTGAGGCCGGAGATATTCTAATAAAGAATGTTCCTAAAAGGTACCATTTTATCAGGATATTGTCTAACTTGAGAAATTATTTCGGGAATACTCCACGAAACGTTGCGAAAGAGTATTTTCTGACACGAGATCATTCTCGCTCAATTAATTTCTCAATACCCTATTTGACGTCTCGATTCAATTTTTAAACACGCGTATCTAAAAAAAAAATTAGTTTTGGTACAGGAAAATGGAGTTCGCGACTTCTTCCTGGCTATGTAAAACACGTTAAAATTCGAATTGTGAAATGGAGGTAAAGGCAGGATGTATACATTTCATTTGGACGCACATAATATAATGCCGGATTAAGGACACGTCCGCACGATTATCCCTTCTGGGAAAAAGATGATTGTCTCCGACGACGGAATTTATGATAGAAAATATATTGCCCGTCGCGGGCCATCCATTTCACCAATCAATTCTTCGATTGCGTTTCGACTGCGGCCCGATTACGATCTACCTTCGTGGACGTGGCGTGACACCTCCGATGGATCCCGAGGAAAGAAAAGAAAAGGAAGACCGCGCGGATCAAAAAGAGGAGGGGGGAGGGGACGGGAGAAAGAGGAGATTCTCCTCGGGAATCATCGGGGCCCCGGGGTCAGGGACAGTGTGTGTGAAAAGGTTTCACGGAGGCAGCAGGTGTCTTCGGGTTGCGCGGAGAGATGAAAATCTCGCGTCGGTATTTATCACCCCGAAAAACCCCCGGGCCACGCCCATACTTCGCTGGTCACAAATCAATCAATGAATAGAGGAGACGCGCGGCCTCTCCGCTGCCGAAGAAGATGTGGGTTAAGCGGGTTTTTTTTATTAGATATGGTATCTATCGATTTATATACGTAATCTAAGTAGACGCTGAAGGAACGCATTGACGAAATACCGTGTAATTCTTTCGATGTCCATCTTAACAGTCAGCAATGTTCATTTATTGTCGACTGAAGCTCTTAATTCTTTTTCGCTCTTTCTTAAAAGAATAGGAACATCTAGAATTCTAATATATAATCATTTGACGAAACAGTCAATTTATAAAATAGGCCTAATTACAAAAGTAAATAGAGATTGTTGGTCAATCTTTATAACAAGACACATTTAAAATTAATTGTAAATATAATAAATTAGCGGAGATAACAAATTTTATGAAAACGATACTTATATATATGCACGTAAAAATCTCCCTAGCTTGTGTAGTGTGGTCTCCCCTTCGAAACGTATAAAATACGACGAATTAATTAAAAATTATGGCTGATGGAGAAATTAATTATGCCCACGGAGAAGCCGCTATATGTATCCACGAGAGTGAATACTTTTGTAATATCCTTTTAGCGTGTGGCAGTAAAAAAAGAGATGGAAGACCTGTTATACGAGGACCTGTTGAGGATTGTTAATGGCCGGGGCGCGAGAGAGGAAAAGAGGAAAATATTGTTCGTGCTCCGACTTCCACGGGGTAACCGGGGCAAGTTTAATCCAACGGTCGTGAATCGAGAAACGAGCGAATCGAATCGGCGTGCCCAATCGGGCCTTTGTATACGACCCACAGGCTGGCTCATTTGTCGTGTTAATAATTATAAGAAGGTGTGACCCCTCACTCGCTACACCTACGGACAGCCATATTTATGAATCTCGAGCCGTGAGCCGAGATCCTTGGGCCCAGGTATTCCCAACTTGCCTGACGTCACCAATATTTTTACTTTAACCACAATTTTTATTATATTATTGTATTAATTTTATTTGTCTTCTCATCCCCAATTTCTTTTAATTATAATGCCATTACAAAATCTTATAATCGCTAACCTTTATGCTCATTATTTCATTTGTACGGCTTTCATGAATGAATACAATATTTTTCAACCTTAGTTGCTTTTTTCTTTCTATTTAATTTTTTTATAATTAAAGATATAGTTTTAAAAAACATAAAATTATTCTAGTAAATGTACACATACATAGAATTTCAGCTAACATAAACGTACGTGTTAAACCAAGTTGGGAATCTCTGTCTTTTCGAGGTATATATACCGGGAACCGCGGGGGGCAACGTAAACTAACCGCCGGTTAATTATTGTCCTCTCGCTCGGCGGGTCCAAGATTCCCCTCCACAAGTGATCCGCGCCCCCCTCTTCGACAGGGCCTCACACGGGTACGGTGGCACGGTGGCTACACCGCGACGGTGGAGGCGGGATATGGCCGAAACGATGAAGGGGGAGAGCGAGAGAAAGAGAGAAAGAGAGAGAAGGGGGTCAGGAGGGGGAGCAGTCGTCAGGGAACTCGAGGACTCCCGAAGGCCCGCTAAAAACCAGAACTACCGTGGTAGCATTCAATTAGCCTCACGGCATGTGAAATATTATTGTCCGCCTCGCTTCATACACTCGATTTTTAAAAGGGGAGAAAGAAAGGCATTACGGCGACCTCCTAACATATTTCACCACTGAATCATCCCTCCCCTCCGGTCCTCGGCCCTCTCTCGCCTCCCCCCGCCTTTCCCTCCGCACGGCCATCGTTGCTCGACCACCGAGAAGCTCTTCGCGGGCAATCGTCCTGCGATTTTTGCCACCCGGTTTTGCGTGTTTTTGTTCTTTTCGAGTTCCGCGCGCGGAAATCCGAGAGGCGCGAGCATTCAACCGAATGCAGTTTCTTGCATTTCATGGTTGACTGGCTGACTGGCTGATTTTGTATTATAAAACAAAATGTGATTGAGAATAGCAAAGAGACAGGCACGATTTATTTGCACGATCAATCTAACTTTATATATCATAATGAATCTATCGATTTTTTGAACACAATAAATAATAAATGTTGCACGTTATGACAAAATATGAATATTATAAAATATTGTAAAATATTTAACAGAATACTATCATTAAATAGATTTGAAGCATATTACATTTCTTTAGAAAGCAATTAATATGCAAAAAATATGCAGGCACATATTAGTAGTATTAACTGTTAAAATTTAGACTAATGGTATAATTCAAAAGTGTGTACGAAATGATATAATTTAAAGATATTAAAGATTTTGAAGATTTAAAATTTACTTTATATATATATATATATATATTTCATTAAAAACATACTAAAATATTATGTAAAAAAATAATTCTTTAAAAATATAGATAAAAGCGAAACAAATTCACATTTTGTAAAAATAAATATCTCTATTAAGTGTTATATATGAATCTCTTCAATATATAAAGATTAACAAATATTATCGGAGTAATAGCGATTTGCTCGAAATAATGTGATTTCGAGAGAGCAGATCTCTAAGCTATCCTAACGGAAAGACATGGATTTCCAATGTTCTTAATCGTGGGAAACGACAATTTCCTCGATCTCATTGTTTCTACTCACAATGAGAGGGAACGCGCCGGATAATGCCGCAATACGATTCGTAACGCGATGCGCGTGTCGCAATCGCTCTGCCGTGAAAGTATCCCGAACTGAAAAGGCCAAATTTGATTGGTTTCGATCCGTCTTACACCAAACGATCGATATAATGTCCGAGCAATTGTGACTTTCACGTACTTATTTGAGTGCAGAATCCTAACACTCAAAGTATCGTGATATTTTAAAACTCTAATCCAATGATTTATTAATGCCTGTTCGATCATGTTTGTGAAATATAGAATTTTCGAAATTTTCGAATTTACAGGATTTTGCGGTTTTGGACCTTCGAATTCAACAAATACATTTTAGATTAAAGTACCTTCTGTATTAAGAAATATATATTTTTAGAAATATAATTTAAAAAATATCAGAATACTTATATTTTACAATAATCTAAAACTTGCTAACGACGCTAATTATTAAATTATTTAATAGAAACTCAATTCGACACACGAATACGTGGCGATATGTAAAGTGATATTCGTCGATGAAATTCTGCACTGTACGAGCCGTAACAATTACGCTAATGCAGCCGCTGTAATTGAAACGATCAATTCCCAGCAGTCCTTTCCAAATGCGAGCTAAGCGCGCCAGTCACGAACGAGATAATAGCAAACCGCAAATTTTCTTAATGACAGACTTCTTATTCGACATAAGGTAGCCGGCAATTAACTGCGCATGATAAATAGACGAGGATAAACCGCGCACAAAATCATTCAATAAAGGAAACACGTGAGGTAATTTAGAATTGCTCCAGGCAATTGCAGGATCAATTGGAATAATTATGCGAATGGAATAAATATGACATAACAATTTTACAGAAAAATAGGCAGTGGTTATATTTAATAATTTCACGGATAAACAAAACACATTGATTCTCTATGAAAAAAATGTTAAAGATAAATCATTAATAATTTACAATTGTTACAATAGTCGCGACTGATTTTACCTACGTCATTTAACTCAATTTCACCGTATCGTTAATAAATTAAAAAATAACTGTGTATGAATCTATGTGTACTCAATTCATGTGACTCGATTTAATATTGGGTTTAGTGATAAAATTGTACAATTAGTATAAATTAATATAATTTATTATACAATTAGTATAATAAATCTTGATAAATCTCTTGGAAGGAACTTATTCTTAAAATACATTTTGAAAACAGGAAATTTTAATTTAACTTTCTTAGCAATGCCTTGATTTGTTATAGAAAAATACGTTTGGTTGTATTTCAAAATCGTTATCCTTCCACTAAAAATCGGATATCTTTCTTCGTTAAATTTCGCTAGTGAATTTATAAAACGGTACATATTATCATATTAAGTATCTCTCAGGATACGCCAAGTCGTCTATGTATTTCCGTTGACTTCCGGTGGAATATCAGAAACGCGAGATGGTGGATGATGGACTAACCGACTAACTGGGAGTAATTAATAAGCTCCCGGGTAGGCATCCATAATCCAAATGGCGGTTCCCTAACTTCGTATGAGTTAAAGACGAACCCGGTTGAATTAATTAGCGCGCACATCGTGAATCCCGAAGTGGAGATAATTAATTTTTAAGCCTAACCACGCTAATTGATCGGAATTGCGACCCGCACACACGCGAGCCTTTCGATCGTTCTCTAATATGCATGCGGCAGAACCACGAATTGCCAGGTAGTCGATAAAGATAACACACAGCATTTTACATTACATCGAAAATTAAGTTAATTAACATTTAGATTTATTTGTAAAACAATATAGAAGTTTATATAGCTGATTCATAATTAACTCAAAATAATTTTCACTAAAATTAAAACGTTAATTGTCATGAAATGGGTAAGAAGTAAAAGACACAAATCGCGTTCTCGCTTCTACTAACAAAAGTCATAAATCCCATTTGATGATTTAGCAAAGCTCAAAAACTTTCGACGCATGCCTTTCAATCAAATAATATTTTTTTTTCATCTGCTCGTATAACGACTCGTAACTCTTCCTGGAAAAGAAGTAAAACCAACATATGGGTTTGACAGGCCCGGGGCCGTTTGTTCCACGGTTAAACAGCTTGACGTAAAAAACGACGATTCACGCAGCTCGTCGACAGAGTCGGACCTGCCTATCGCTCCATCGGAAAGATACGAACGCCCAGGATGATACTCCAACATCCTGTCGCCGTTAAAATGCCGCGTGGGCAGGATAACGATAAGGGTGCTGCCATCTGCCAGGTCCCAGCCACCCCGCCGGAGGAGGTGAGAGCAGGCGCGAAAGAGTGTGCAGCTTGCGCGTGGAGGATCCAGGATCGCAGAATCGGCGACGAGAGTCCCTCTCGGCCGGAGACGGCAAGAAGTCGTTACGACGGCGATGGCGGAGAAAGCAGAGAAACCAGGAGGTGAGAGGAGGAAAGGAGGAGGCGGCGGCGGAGGCAATCGACGGCGAAGAGCGAGAGAGGAGGGGGAGGATGAGGCGTGTAATACGGTGCCTCTCCTTGCCGTCGACTTGTCCGCCAGATCGATTCGTTGGCGGAAACGTCGGTCTCGAGAATTTCACGGGGATTACCACACTCGAACGATTCTGCAATTCTCTCCCTCTCTCTCTCTCTCTCTCGCCCTCTCTCGCCGCGCGCAATAGCGTTCTCGAGCCGAGAATTCCGCTCGTTGCGTTCGAGCTCGAAGAAAAGCGGGACGGATGACTGACGATTATTGTGGCAAACAAGCGGACCTTTCGTCCATAATTTTGTCATTGACAAATTATTCGAAGTTTCTAATCGCTCGACATTTATTCGCTGTACAAAATGAAAAAATCCAACGTCGGTGATCATCGAACGAATTGTTATTATCTGAATAATTATATTTTTACAGCGCGAAACCGTTAAACATATAGGAAAGAACAATGGTGATATTTATAATTTTGGTATAGCTTTCTTTTCCTCCTTGAGATACCACTTTTTTTTCATCGTCATTTCCGCTGCAAGTTGTGCACAAACGTGCACTTGCAAGTCAGAAATGTGATCATCTCCGGTGGATTTCTTCAAATGTCAACGTCGGCGATCACGGTGAGATAGCCAGCATCCTCCGTCGCATTCGCTCACTCATGCCGAAGGGATTAAATCCTTAAGAACCGGAGGCAGATGGTTTCTACATCACGCATTACCCGTGTTACGTATCGCATCTACAGTTCATTCTGCAACGTAATGCGCAGCGTCATGAAAACATTCATGCAGGTAGCATAACGAGCGTAAGCCGCGCTAACTCGATATCGCCGTCATCTTTTTCACGTCAGTATACTTAGGCGTTAAAGACGCGATCGGTCGATGATCGATTCATGCGAGGGGGGGGGGGACGTGGGGAACCGAAAGAACAGGAGGGAAGGGGGGAGGACGCAAAAAGCGCGCGATACGGGCTTCTATTCTGACTCGCGTGTATCAGTAGACCCATCTAAATCGTCGGGGAACGCGGTTCGGTTAAGCCGTCCTGGATTGGCGACGGTTGCGGGGTTGCGAGCGCCAGGGAGAGAAGGAAGGAAGGAAGGAAGAGGAAGAGGAGGATGAGAGCGCGCGGCGGAAAGAGCCGAGTGGAGAAAGAGCGGCGGAGGGTGAGGTGAGGTCCTCGGGTCGCGCGCGACGGGGATCGGCGGGAAGGGTTGCCCCGGAGATTGGTGGAAGCACCTAGCACGAGGAGCTCGCGACAGGAGCAGCGTTGCCATCGGGTTGTCTGGCTGATTTCCCGCTTCGAGTCGAGCGGAGTCGTCCTTTTAGTGATCCCCAGAGGAGCCCGGAGACCTCGGTGACGGGAAGGGAGGAGGGAGACAGAGAGAGAGAGAGAGAGAGAGAGAGAGAAAGAGGGGGAACCGTGTACGGGTTGCCGGAAAAGCAGTGGGGCGCGCACGCGAGGGTGCGCGATGCGGGGGCGGGAGTGCCGATGGCGGTCGGTCGGGGAAACATTCGCGAGGGGTTGACGGGGGCTGGGGTGGTGGGAACAAGCGCCGGAGCGTGTAATTGAGTCCCGTGCGCGATCGCTACTTTATCGACCCCCTTATGCCGTCCCCTTCCCGCGTACGCTACCCCCCTGATCCGCCACCATCCCCCCGACGACCGATGTGGAAGCCGGTATTTCACCCCTGTGTGTGAACCCCCGTCGCGTCCTCGCCCACTCCGCGTCGTTCTCGCCACCCCGTTGTCCCTCTCTCCGGCTCTCTTCTCCTGTCCTCGTCCTCGCTCGCTCGCTCGCTTGCTCGCTCGCGCGTTTGAGGGTGTACAGCGTCCCTCTGTATGTATGTACTTTAGCGTCGACTGCTCGAAGGACGACGACGACGACGACAGCGACGACGACGACGAGGTCGAGACGGGCGCCGTCGAGTACCGGGGACGCGCCAGTCAAGTGTGTGTCAGCGTACCCGAAATTGATGGAAACGAGCTGCCGGCCCTCCGCACATATTCCTACGAGATATCGGCATCACGACGGATATGCGCCAGATCAACTTGAATATTCTTAACATCGCATCACGATGAAATAAATATCCGCTCCCAAAATAATCTTTCATATTATATCTGTATTATACATATACGTATATTAATATTTGTGGACGATATGCAAACATATAAGAAATGTGTTTAAAGAATATTTTCGAGACAATTTCTTGAACTTTCCTAATGAGAAAATTCGCTGTTGCTGTAAAACTATTGCGAGAATCGGGTGCGCTCGATGATACACAGTCGACCGTTTTAATCGAAAGAAATTTAAAATAAGAACCAGCTCTTTTACAGTGAAATGCTATTCTGCCGCTTTGCATATCGCGAACCACACACAATCTCTTCCGTATTAGAGATTGCATTGCCGTTTTGGATACAAGTAGATCCTGTTGTTCGCGGCGAAATAACGCGATATCGCGGCGGCTTTAATGCCGCCCCGGCCACAATTCGTACCAAAGATGTGACTGGCCTCCGCAGGCGCCATCGAGCGTACGCGTGGCAGTCAATTGCGCGTACTGTAAAATCCACATGTATACCGCTATTATGAACGGGCGTACATCAATCCGTGTACATACATCAGTGCGTTCGGCAGGAGCGACTCGAAGTGCGTAGTTATGCACCCGCGTTACCATCGGGCCGCTCGTTTGTCAAATTTTCAGATCTCTTTGCCCCCACGCTCTACTTCCCCCTCCCCGCGATATCCTACTCGCTTTGTCGAGCTTATCTCGATTCTTGATGAATTGCTGATGCGAGTTTCGGTAGGTGGATATCAATCAAAAATCTCCAAGCCCCCGCGTGTTTGCAGGTACATTGGACATTAATCTAACGTAAGTCACGCGATAAGAATATTTTCTAATCGCCAACGAAATATCATTAAATTATATATAGCGCGCCATTGCTTCGGAAGTGACGCAATTCAAAAGAACGTGGATTCCGAATTATTACCGTGAATGAGTTAACTAAACATTATCCTGTCAAGTATCGAAAATCTGGAAAACTCAATTTTCTTGTTTAGTTGTGTCACTTTTGCAACAAGAAACATTATATTTTTCTCTGTAATCACTATGTTTCCGTTGGAATGTGAGACCAAGGAGGAGAAGAATATACAATTTTCGTTATTGTCATAAATATAATTCATTCTTTATTCTTCAGTTCCTTTATCCTTGTGTTCAATAAAAAACCGAATACAAAAAGAGTTAGCATGATTTTTATATGAAGTTTTCTATACGCGTTTCTCTCTGTTTTGCAGCATGAACAGCGCGCGCACGATAGACGATTGAAATAATTTGCATAATACCGGCACATTAAGGAGTAATATGCCCACTTATTCGCGGAAATGTTCTTCAATTCCAATGCAAATACGCAACGCGAGCGATAATGCAAACCCGATGGAGTATATCAATGATACATCGGGTGCGCTCTCGCGAATAATTAGCATACTTTTACGTAATGAATGCTTACCCGCGATGCCGAAGGCATTTCTCATTTCCTGTCCCGCAATTACAGTGAAACTATGATGGCGCATTTCGGCGCTTTCTCCTGGGGAAACGATCGATCCTCCGAACGGTCATTAACTGATTGGAAAACGTACGTGTTCGTTACACGGCGACCGAGGAGGAACGAAAGGGTTGCAGCAATTTGCAATGGAATTAAATTGATTCAGTATACATAAGGGAGATGATATGGAGGCTTGACACGAAACGTCATGGCACTACTGCTCCTGTCCCTTTCCCGGCGGAGTCGAGGAGCGCATGATTTATTCCGTGTCGTATGCTTAACATTACCATGCTTAACCCTTTCCATTCTCCAAACCCATTCTGAAACGTTTTAAATATTATGTGCTCGAAACGGCTCCTGTAATCTCCTTTTCCGAATATAAACTAACAATTTCATAATCGTTTAAAAGATTTATAAAAATATTGTTAATTTGTTAAACGAGAATCCAAAATGGAATAACGATATGTGTATAACATATTAAAAAATATATTTTATTTTAAACATGACTTGGGATCTACATTCAAAAGAGTGAGAGAGAGAGAGAGAGAGAGAGAGAGAGAGATATGAGGGGAGAGGGAAGAAGAGAGAAAGCAAAGCGGCAGTCCAGCCACGAAACGTCACGGCTCATTTCTCTCCCGCGTGACAATGGAGGCTCGGAAAAGGGTATTAAAGGTTGGTCGCGGGACGTTAAAACAGAGAGAAGAAAAAACGCAAACCGATTACACAAAGAAAGTAAGAGAGGAGAGAGAGAGAAAGAGAGAGAGAAAGAGAGAGAGAGAGAGAGATTAAACCCTTTAGTCCCGCGAGATCCTTTAAGACGAGAGAGCGGCCGATGTGCATAATAGAGAAATGATTTGATTAAAATGTAAAGGAGGCACGGACCTTCTGTTTGCGCATTTCACGGTTCGCCTGTAAAAAGCACGACGCCACCCGTTAGACAGATGGCAGTCGCCGCACTCAATGGCCTGAGAAATTGGATCGCGTTTTAACTCCCTTACGTTTTCAGGTTCGAGAGGTGCAGATACCGACTCGTTGGCTGCCTTGCAGCCAGCGAGAGCGGCAACGTGCGGACGAGGGAAATCCCAATTCCGAAGAAACGACGTTTCCTCCCTTCGTATTCGCCCTCTCGCCGTCTTACACGTTTCTCCAAATCGCAACTCGTCGTCCTTATCGAACGCTGTATATACCCTCTACCGAGAGACACGCCCCGTAAAGAACGCAGCTTTGGAAAATGTCGAGAGAATGAAACTTGAATTCATTTGATATTGAAGCTTACGTCATTTCGCGATTTAAAGTGGATCTATTTTTGTTATATTAATTACGTTTATAAGCGATATTTATAAATTGCAAGTCAAATGTCTCATCTGAATGTACGAGATCTCTTAATTATTTTCATCTCAAGATGGCGATATACGTAATAATGTACAACATATTAAATTGCTATTCCAAATTTCAGATTATGCCATACCAATTCGAGAATGACACGCACGTGGAGTGAGTCAGGTTTAATTCCGCGCGACGTTAAATGCAATCGTCTGGAAGCCGTATATCCGTATAGCTGTATAAATAAATTCGAGAACGCAATTTACAAATGAACGTCATCTGGATAATATAGCCGCGGATGGTAAAAAGCTGGAAGAATAACGCTCTCCTGTGGCAAATTGTGGCGGGCACGCATATGCTTTAAGCTAATCACAGACCATGCGACTGTAGGAGCAATTTTCGTTATGACGAGCAATTAAAGGGTGGAGTGGGTGGTAATTTCCTATAAATTGTGTCCTACGGCGGCGCTCACGTAACAGAGAACGTGAAGCGGAGCTTGTGTGCGCGCAACGCGACCGTATAACCGTGACCGACGATCGACTGAGCGCGCTCAGAGATCGGGCCGCGGAGGATCCTCGTGGGAGCGGCGAGTAAAGCATCAGCATGACAGTCACGGAGATAGTTACAGCGACGGCGATGGCCGTAGCGATAATATTAACGAGCCCGAATGTGGAATAGACAATGATATCGACGATACTAAATGGATTGACATATAGACAAGATCGCGCGCCAGCTAGGGCTGACAGCGGCAGTGTTGCCGTGTGATAATGGAGCAGTCGTGCTCCGCAATCGGTGATAATAGTAATGATAACGATACCGGCGTTAATAATGATGACGATGGGACGTTGACAGAAATAGGAGACACGTACGATACTATACATTTCTTTGTTCTCGTAAAATTGCCTTTGCAGCGATTCGACCGTGTCTTTCTTGACGGAAGAATTGAAGATTGCGCTCTCTGATTGTGTTCCATTTCTTCCTTTGTGATTCTTCCGGGGAGTGATTCTAACGATAGCGACACACTGTCGATGATAAATGATCTCAGGTGATATCATATAGGTTTATTAATTTAGTTCTCCGAATGCGATAGCGAATAGTAACGACACCACGTCGAGGCGGTGGCGTACAGCTACGGCGATATCGTTGGCAGTGGTGCGGTCGTGCAAGCCGCACCACCGTGTCGTTACGCCGCGTCGTATTTAGTGGCCGGGATCACGGTAGCGCGCCGCGGATGCTGGGAAGTAGCAGCTCCTCGTATTGTAATCTAATCGAATGGAATGGATCGCCCCCGCGCGCGCGTTGCTCTCTCACCGTCAGGAAGGAAGCAAGGAAGGAAGGAAGGAAGGAAGAAAATTCCCGAGTTGGACGCGAGAGGAGAACGAAGGAGAGCAAGGACAGGAGCGGAAGCGCGGGCGATGAAGGGAAGAGGGAGAAACCTCGAGCTCTTTCTCTCTCTGCTCGTGTGGGTGGACGATCCGGGTTCTCGGGAGCAGAAGGTGATACGGAGGCATGGTCCAGCGGTTACCAGCAGCTACCCGGTGGTAGGAGGCAGGACCGTAGCCCGGTGGGAGAAAAGGCGAACCCGAGGAGGGGGCACCGGGAGAACCGGCGGTGGGGGTACCGATGAACCATCGGTGAAATGGACGGACGAGGAGGGTGGACGGGGGGACAAGCCTGGTGGCAGCAATCACCGTGAGTGGGCGACACGCGCTTCTCGTGGGTTATCAGCCTGATGAGGCACTCCCGACCTTCCCTCGCCATCCTCTCTCTTTCTGTCTCTCTCTCTCTCTCTCTCTCTTCTCTTCTCTTCGCTCTGTCCCTCCATGTCCCTCTTTCTTTCTCTCGCCCTCTTTCGAAATCTCCTCGTCTCACGCCGTTGCAAGCCGAGGAACGGGAGTTTATCGACGGAACTTTATACCTACATACACGCGCGCATCTCTCTCTGCGCTCGTCCGAGCTGATGGGCTCCTCGAAAAATCTAGGGCGAACGCTTCTGGCTTCGCGAACTACTCTCTATCTCAGTGGTACTGACCCGCACTCCCTACATGCTTTTGACACTGTCGACACGGGTTAGAACATCTATAAGTTACCACCGAATTATCTTCTTTACAAGAAAAAAAAAACTGTCGTTCGACAAAAAAGAAATAATCATTCAAAAGCGATCGCAAGAAGAGTCAAAGAAATTTTAGATCAAGTTTCTAAAGCCATTAGAAAATATATTCTAAAAGTCGAACAAATAATTCTAGAATTGACAGCTTCAAGTTTTCTTTTTATATATTAAAATCGTTATTAACTATCATAGAATAAGTATGTAAATTCTAAAGAAAGTCGTATAAAATCAGAAGATATATCAGACCCTCAAGGTCGAGAAATTCTTGGACGCTAGAAGGCTTGCAAAGTTATACGATAGCTGAGAATCAATAAGAGCCTAGGATACCTTAGAAAATCGCGAAGCTAGTGTCGTATCTAATCGCGAAATAACCTTTCTTTCGGCTCGAAGTGGTACCTTGTTTCGCATCGTACGATCGTCATAGCGAACGGTAATCGATTGGAGGTTCGACTTCGCTGGGCTGGACCGCCAACCCCTGTCGCGCGAGGTGAAACCTCGCTACCCACGCTAAACGCCCGGCAGCTTCGGAGAGTTTCGCCATATGACGCTAGCGATCGAGTGAGCTCACTCGCGGAGGGGCTGGTAATGACGACAAGGGTCGCGGGCGACGTTGGCCCCTTGCGACATGTGGCAGTGTCGTATAGCTCGAGCCAAAACAATTTGTATTAAAATGAGCGCTGCCTCGCGGCCACCGGCGATTCCGTTAGAAATTGCGAGGAGGAGTTGGAGACATGCTCGCGATATACACACAATCGCGTAACACGCACGGTTTTCCTCCGAACACACACGGGAACGAGTTCCAATAAAGACATATGTAAATTTTAGTATAACGGCTACCGTCCCGCAACCGAAGCCGCGACACGTTCAGTATCAGTTAAATTAAGAATATACGTAATCAAACTTTTAAATTGCAATGCAGATTGCTGCCGTGAATTATAAAAGTGAGACGTATTGCGGTCTGCGCGCTGATACGAAATGCCATAAAATATGTAATCTATACTTCCGTTTAAGCTATTATCGTCTTCTTTCATGTATATATACACACACATATATATATATATACATATATATTTATATCTCAAAGATCTTAATAATTTAATTGTCCATTAAGAATTAGTTTTTTTTTAAAGCGAGCTTGATAATAAAAATTATTTCTTTCAAGCTTTTTTCATCCTTTATCAAAAAATATTTTAAATATTCATAAAGATATCTGTGTAAATATATTATATAAATAATAAAATTAATACAATTTTCGTGTAAACGGCGCATTTCCAGTGGCTTTACGCAATAATGATCGTGGTATCGAGATGCAACGACTTAGCGCGTGCGTGCTCCAATCTGTACATGGCTTTACGCGGAAACCGCGCGAAGTCGTGAAGCTTTCTTCACGCATGCCTGAGCCGATCGATGCAGCCGCCGCGTTCGACTGCTGTCACCTTACCCAGTATACTTCTCCTGATAGCTTCAGTAAAAATTCTCATAGACTAGACGACATCAGGCAAACGCGGAAAAAAGTGGCATTCACCTCAAGTCTTAAAAAAATGCCTTCGATATTTTCATAATGAGACACAGGATATCTTCTGATTCAAAATTCGATAAAATAACTAGATTTAATCATTAATTTAATCATTAATCCGATTAATATTTGGAACAACTATTTGTAATAAGCTAAAAAAGGAGCTCAAAAATCTCCCGGAAATTATTTATGCAAAACGGAAGCGTGAAAAATCTTTTCCCGATTAAGACATGTGTATATATTAAAGAGAATAAAATTCACACTTATTGTTATAAATTCTCTCCTTTCAATAGAAGTGCCTATTTTAAGAAGGCGACGTTCTAGTGGCAGTTTTACCAATGTCAGTTGACACTCGAGATTTCGGCAAAGCCTAAATCCTCGAGCACAAACTTGTGAGCGACATGGCAGACACGAGCGATAACGTCTGCCCTCGAGCGACGGACGGCGAAAGGGGGGGAGGGGAGAGGTCGCCGTCTCTGATCTCTTTAAAGGCCTGTCGGCTGCTTAAAGAAGACTGTAAAGAGACGATACGAGGAGCCCGGGAGGCCGTGATTACGACGCGCACACGAGCGTGCGATCGCCGCCGAAAACTGTCCCGACGCGGTCGAGTGGCTGGGCTGGCTTGCTTTGGCTTCCGCTGTACCAGAAGCTTCGGCTACCACGTTTCCAACTGATAACGCCGCAGACAAGTGGCACGTGTCGCCGGCGCTTCCCTCAAAATGGCAGACAATGATGCACTTAGCGGAATCGACGTTCAAGATACAGACTAAACCAGACCACGGTTTTACTGATAATTCATTTTTAGAGTGCACGCGCCGCCGCGCCGCTTTCCCGCCCCGCCATGCGACGACAACATATCTTTCAACGTACATACGTGTTTTTATGTGTAAATGCAATATGTAGTTTGATATAAGAATATCGATTTGATCTTGCTTAAAGTAAAGAGCATTTGAAGTGTTAGTAGAAAAATCAATGGAGAGAGATTTCTCACAAATATTGTTTCGTCTGTAATCAGAATGCAAGAAAAATTTGGAAGAAATAACACTTTAATGTTCTCGCTTCTGAAGAAACCATTTTCACAATGTTTTTTTTTTTTTAGAAATATATACTAATGTAGTAATAAAAACAAATCTGTGCACTGTTAAATATATTACCTAATGTCGAATTTAACCCTATTTGAGTTGTTATTGCTCCTGCTTAATATACATATAGTTATTTTTAACTAAAACAATAGAGTTAAATAATTTAAAACAGTTCAAATTTAACTCAAATTTGGATTAAATTTCATTTTTTTATTTAAAAATTATTATATTGTTTTAGTTAAAAATATTATATTTTAAGTAGAAAACAGTGATTCAAATATAGAGTGAAATTTGACACTACATGGAAAGAACAATTTTGCTGGATCCAGATCAGAAAATAATTTTTGTTCAATAATCAAAATAATTTTATTGGAAAGTCAAAATGATTGCTAAACTATCAAAATCGTTTTATAGCAATGTCTATCATTTTTAACTTTCCAATAAATTATTTTGATTATTGAACAAAAATTATTTTCAGATCTGTATTCAGCAAAATTTTTAGACCTTTCAACAAAACCGTTCTTTCCGTGTATAGATTTAATAATGTGCAAGTAAATATTTTATGCAATAAGACATTTTGCATCTGTATTCTCAATTATAAATAACCAGAACTACATGTCCTTTTAATACTAAACATAGATTTCTATTCAACGAACTTTTTACCGATTTAAGAGTGGCTGCTTTATTTAAATATGCTAGACGATCATACGCTACGATTGGAGGACTCGCTCAGCAATCGAATACATCCGGCCATCGTGGGGTATATCCGGGTCATGCGTACATCGCGGCGAAGATCCTGACCGGCAGCGAAAGGCAATATCGCTGTCCTTCGCGAAAATCGTGGCCGATTCCGGAATATTTGAGAAGGGCACATTCGTTCCCGGTTTTTATGATGTCCATTCTTTTAGTACTCGAGTGGCCGTAGCCCTTAAAATCCTCCCCGGCGACCGAGGGTCCTTCTGATACCCGGCGAGGGTCCCCCGTGGGAACGTTTTCCACATATTTATACCCTCTTATCTAAACTTTAGATTTTTGGATTGGCCGCGGCGATTTATGATTATCGTGTACCTCGTACGCGCCGCGATTTCCTAATCTCCGCTCTTTTCAAGGTTTCCTTTAAACCTCCGCCCCCTTTTTTTTTGCTCGCACTTTGTTAACCTTTCTAATTTTTGTAAAAGTTTAAATGTGACCGTAACTTGGCGTATTTCTGTATCACTTGTGAAATAATATTATTTCACAAAAATAGTATTAAAACTATACATATATGTATATAGAAGGCTCATAAATATTATTGAAACTCTAAGAGAGTAATTATGAATTTAATTGTAAATCACAAAGCTATTAAATTTTCAATGAAAAAAAATCTGTAAAATCTTGGAAGTTTATAATTTATTCGTTGCAGTAAATAAAACATTAATATACTGTTTGCTGTAACGATTTAAAAAACACTATGAAATAAAATATTACTTTAGCTTGATTTTATTGGAAATGCAACTTAAATTTCGATATTAATTTCATAACTGTTAATAAATTAATCATATGTGTACAGAGACATCCATACATATAGACAAATATCGTATAACTTAATCATAACTTTTATATGTCCTGCTTCCAAAAGAGTTAAATTCACGCACGCGCACGAATCGGAAATTCACTTGGAACACGCGTTCTTCGTTAGACGCTTCGCGACGTTATCTTACAGATATCTCGGGCAGATCGCGAGGGCTGCATCATCTATCGAAACTGCAATCCTGAATTACCCTGAAGGTTACGAACGAGCGCTCAGTCCTCGACATAGGGCTCGAGAGACAACGTGGGTGGCAACAATAGCTCTCTCTCAGGCGACCAGATTCTGGTGGCGCGACACGCATTGTACGACCGCGGTTTGAAGGTGATTGATCACCGTTGCCGATCGCACGCACACGCGTGTGCCCCGGTCGAACGCTTCCACGGACACGGTCGCGCGCGCGCGTAAGCTGGCTGACAACGAATCGCTCGTCGTCGTCGTCCAGATCTGGATTTTCGATGGGAGAAAACCGCGGGGGGTCCGCATCACTTGAAGGCCCCGATCCTGACTGATCGAGAAATAAAAGCGCTGCGACCAAGTGGGCCCCTCGAATAGCGGGCGCGGGATTCACCGGGACTAATGGAGATTAAATTTCGCCGCAATTTGTAAAGTCCAATCTAGAGCAGTTCTCGATTCTTATCTGGGCAACTTTTTCACTTTCTTGAAAGAGAGAGAGAGAGCAATTTTTACCGCGCGTGAATTATTTTAGGAAGATATTTGAGATAAATAAAAGTAATTGAGATTTTGATTATATAAATAGGATCAATATTTAAAACATTTTTAATTTATTTATAAAAATGTTATAAATATAAAATTATCTAGATAAAGATTAATCTTCACGGTGAGAATATTTGTGAATTTAAAGATATTTTTTTGCTTTTTACGTTTAATTTCATTTTAAAATTAGTATGTGTGGCGAAAACTTAATTAATTTTAACTTTTGCTTTCTTTACAAATAAAATTTAATTTTTACATTGATCTTTTTATTCAAATATTTTTACTATTTTTGTTAATTAAGCACATAATAATCCAAAAAATATTTTATTCTATTTTAATATTTTTCAAAACTTTAAATCATTTTCTTCACGATTTCATATGTATGAAATACACGAGATATAACACTCAAGATGTCTCAATCCGAGGGAAAAATATATTTAGAACGCGTGTCAGAAGAAAAGTCGTTTGACGAAAAGCAGGATGCTTTAAGAGGCAGCTTTCGGAGTCCTGTATCGCTCGTGATGCATCGCGCGGCATACGGTTCACCAATGTAATATCGTGTGTCCATTCTGAAACCGGGTGTCTCTCATGTCCGCTCGATTTCTCTCAAAACGAGCAAACGCTGCAAATAAGTAACGGGCACAATGTGCTCCAAAAGTGCATACGTACGAGAATTGTTGTGTATTATTACAAAAATATATTTTATATATTGTAATGTACTATTTTATTCAATGATCATTTTCCCATTTATAAATATATTTTATTCATCGTTATTCTATACTTAATTTCGTCATTATTATCATTTTATTACTCGTCGTTCTTACTTGTAGGTAATTTAGAGAGAAAAATTTTTTCTCCCTCCATTGTATTTAAGGTGTTATTATAATAATACAGAAAAATGTCTAGTGGATATCTGTTATTAATACAGAAAAATACAGTAGATATCTATTATTAATCGAGGAGAGTGTAGAAGATATCTAATACATTATTTATTTAATTCATTTAATTTCAATCGTCATACATTATTGAGTCGTCTATTCGACATGCTAATCTATTCTCAAGAAAATATAAATGCAAAATTTATTTAATCGATAGATATTGCCCGATAATCTCTGCAAGTGGTCGACTTAATATGCATATAATTCAATCGCGCCATTTTTTTTCTGTCGAAACAGTAATTTGTTTTGCAGTCCGCGTCCAAGTTCTTGGCGCGACTTCGAACGATATAGTTTAGTGCCAAGATCGCTCAGATGTTAATTACATTTCGCATGGAAAATTATGAAAAGCGTATGAATAATTCTCGCTCGTGTGCGAAGCGTGAAATTTACGAGCAGTCCCAGTCGTTCGTTAACGGCGCGACCGCGTAAGCGTAAAAGTAAGGCGATTCGGTTCGTTATCGGTCTCTGCAGCAGGCAGACAAAGAGAGAAAGAGAGAGATATCTAAGGAGATCTTTTCTGCGGTAAAACGTATGTTCTCTCGCGGGCGCGGGACCCCTGTTCACACAACAAATTTGCACGCAATTCTTCGCTCGCGTGCGTAAGAATAATTACGGTCGGATGTGTTATACCCGTCGCACATACACGCATATATACGTATGTACCTTTTGCATGCGGGAGCGCGTCCTTTCCCGAGTGGCTCTCTCGAGAAGAGCTTAGTCTATATCGCGCGAGAATCTTATTACCCTTTTGACGAAGTAAGTCCTGAGTCTTACTCTGTGTAAATTACATGTCGCGTATTCCGTACAGATCAGATTGTGACGGGAAGAAAAATCTCTAAGGTGCCTTGAAATTTATTGCAAGTATAAACATTCAACTAGATTAGATCCTTAGCTTAATGACAGCGATGAAAAGCATTTGAATAAAAAAAAAGTTAGTGTAGAAATCAAATTTTATACAAAGACAACGCTTTGTATAAATGTTAATGTACTTATATCGAATATTTCGATTTATAATGGAGGATATTTACTCCTGCTTGCGCTTCAAAATAAATTTTATAGAAGATTATAAATTAATGTTAAAATGCGCGGATAGGAAAATATCTAAATGACCAATATTATACGTCACATTTAAAAAGCACATTGAAAAGCATCAAAAAGTTTTCATGAATTTCGATTAGTTCATTAAGATTTCACAGTGCGCGAAGATTTTTCTGCGATATTTGCGGTCATTAGAGAATGAAAAATGCAACATATTTTTAAACGGCTCCTTCTGATCGAACCTATATCATAATGTTATCGATATATAATTCTCTTTGGTCGTATCCCGAGCGCAGTAACTTATTAGTTACTGAAAATCTTTAGATGGTCTTTTATCTTTCGATATATATAATAACGCGTCTGAGAGTAGCGAAGCGCGTATTAAATTAATTATTATTACTACCAAGGAACGTTCGATGCTATCGTACTGTGCGAAACGTTCTATTTACCGGCTTGCGAAAAGAGCAAGATTTTTCTCGCGTACGAATCGATAAAGTCATAAAATCACTCGCAAGAAATTTATGGGCGACTTTATCACGATAATTGCATCTCGCTCTCGAATACACCCTCGTCGACTTACCTCGGATTCCGTATTAATTAGGTAGCGCGACAGAGCGGAATTACAGAGGGACCAGTGAATTCATTAAACCTTTATTAGTCGTTATAGAACCGGTACTCGCGCGCGCGAGCGGCCGTCGCCACTCCGGGAGGGAAAAGAGGGAAAACAGAAAAACAGGGGAGGCGCGGGAGAGAGGGACAGTAGGAATATCGACAACTTCATTCGCAAAGATTATCGAAACGTTAATTTTGATCGCACGTCACGTCCCTCCGAAAACCATCCACCTATATTTATATGAAAGACTTCTTGTCAACTTCATAAGTATTTGATAAAAAAAATTCCGTTTGTATTTATTTATAATCTTGTGAGCCTATATTCTTCAATTTGTTAAATTTTATTTTAAAAAATTTCCCTTTCTAACATCTCACAACGATTTTTGCAAACGATTTTTAATGTTAGATATTTTAATCCACGTATCGAAAAAATGCTGAAAATTTGACGCTGGGAAAAACGACATTCTCGTACTTGCGATGATTGCAGTGATTTGAAAACAAGACTCAGAGTAATGCCAGTAATTCGCAATCCACAATCCAGCTATTTCGTTTTCATCTCCACCGCGAAATCGATCATTACCGCCAACGTTGCAGCGGAGCGCTGTCGGCGGTAATGATCGATCCCGCGTGGAAATTGCGTCGAGATAACTCGGTTGCAAAATACGAATATTTAGCGGCAATCACGCAAGTTTCGCGCGGAAACTAAAGCTCTCGCTGAAAGTTTCCCCTCCGCTCTCTTCCACTCTCTTCCGCTCTCTCTCTCTCTCTCTCTCTCTCTCTCTCGCTCTATTTTCGCATGATTTACGAGCGGCGGACCGGAACTTTCGAGCGCGAGGACGCGGCGGACGCGAAGCGTCTTCGAAGAAAAACGAAAGAAAAACGGAGGGCGGTGGAGATAAATCACGATTCGCCGGCGGCGGAAAATGCAATTGCGCGAATTGTACGAACATTTCACCCTTGCACTACTTCCGTATCCATTATAGAGATCTCACAAGTTCCTTGTCCCATTAGGTGAAAATTTGTCAGCGAGAAAATGATTATCCTTAAGTTACACGAAAGCCCGAAGTAAGAAGACTTTATAATTTATTCGTTCAAATCGAATTATTTCAATTTTAAGTAAATGATTATTATATAAATAATTTGAATGACTTTGGCTCGTAAGAATAAATCAAATATATACTAAAGTAATGCCTATCAAGTTGATACGGATGATGTTAATGTGTATTAATTTTTTACAACATCCAGCCACACGCAAACTGCACGTTGCATATTCGTCGGTCTTGAAACAACACAGTTCATTACATGAGGCTGGAATCCACTTGTACATAACAATTAAATTAATACACACCAACATCTGTGTCGGCTCGATAGGCATTACTTCAGAATATATTTGATTTATTCTTGCGAGCCTAAGTCCTTGAAATTATTTGAATATACGCTGCCTGAAAGACACGTTACATTGTTTATCATATCGGTTTATCATATTGCGAAGAATACCACCTTGGTGGTCGAATGGTTAAGACGCCTGTCCAACAAGCAAGGAGATCCGGGTTCGATTCCCGGCTGAGGTGATAAAAAATATAAAATGTATAAATTTAATATACTTGCAATTATTTTAAACTTGTTTCTTTATATCTGTAATAAAGAAATCAATTAAAATATTTATAAGAATTAACTTTATTTAGTTTATACATGTTGTATTTTTTATCGAAACTAATAACTTTGTTAGACATACACGGAAAGAATGGTTTTGTTGAAAGACCTAAAAATTTTGCTAAAAACAAATCTGAAAATAATTTTTTATTGAATCATCAAAATAATTTGTTGGAATGTTAAAAGTAAAACTGATAAGTATTGTTATAAAACGTTTTGATATTCTAGCAATCATTTTGACTTTCGCCCAAAATAATTTTGACTATTGAACAAAAATTATTTTCAGATCTGGATTCAGCAAAAGTGTTCTTTCCGTGTAAAAATATGTATCAGCAAAATTTTTTTTTAAATTTAACTGCCTCAGCAAACTGTTGTAATTTAATTACAGCAAATATAATAAAATAAATTATTATTGCGAAAGATATTATGTACTAATACATGAATTATAAAATAAAAATTAGTAATATTGTAGTTCAAATATATTCATGTCAAGAATAAGATAAACGTAATATTTCAATTATTAAGTATAACGTTATAGAGACATTCTTTATAACGTATAACGAAATATTTATAGACCTTATACACATAACGTACAATCCGTTCTAAATTAAAGCATCTCCCACCTTAAAAATTAACACAGACACGAGACGTTTTCGCTCCAAATGAATTTTACATATTGCGAACGGAGTGCGGGCGCTGCGGAGTAGCCGACGTGTCTAGGTCTCTCAAACCAGGGATACCAGCAGGATGTGCGGCCCTGCAGGAAGGGAGCACCACACGATTTCGTCGGGATGGCACGTATGCGGGACGTCGCGACGGGCGACTAGAAATCTACGCGCGAGTTCCGATGGTATCTCTCGCGCGCTCCGGGCCGAAGAAGAAGAAGAAGAGTGTGCCCGGCACCCCCTCGGCGACTACGGCACAGATCTCGCGCCATTACTCAGCCCAGCGAGCGGTGGGCCACGACCGTGGCACCGGCATAAAGCAGCATAAACAGCGGGCCCTCGCGCGAGCGCGAGCGCACAGGACGAGCGCGGCCGCCCATCGCGCGCGGGACACCGCGTAAAAATGAGTTGTGTCAACGTGCCCGGGAGGCCCCCGCCGGCGCGACCGCTCCACCAGGTGGCCCCGGCGGCTCGTTTTATTAGGTCGTTACGAGAGCTCGTCTGTTTTCGTGTAATAACTCGTGGATCCGTATATACAAGGATGGGAGGGGGACACGAGAGGGGGGTGCGATCGAGGAATTCGGAAATCACGGGACTCGATTTCGGTCCAAGGAATTTCGGCGAAAAAAAGAGGAGGGGGATGGGGGAGTGTTTCCAAAGTTCAGATATAAAAAATTCCAACGCGAGAAGAACGACGAAGATTGACGCGTCAACTTAGATATTTAGAAGAAAAGCCTTGGTCGCATCTTATCTGATCTCGCACGAGCTTTCGCTTTTCATTTCACAAGACCGCATCGCATCGATGGAATTTATCAAGAGTTAAAATCCAGGAAGGTGTAAACTTTTAAAGCTTAGGCCACGCTGCAAAATTGTGAATTTGAAAAAAAAAAGAACGCGACTCTCGGGGTGGATCGCTAATTATCGCGGAGATTTTTGTCAGCGCCAGGCGCCCGCTCTCGTCCCGATAGATCAATTACTGGGATTACATCGTGCGCCTGCATCTGCGGCTGCATTACGTCGAAGAGGCAGCGCACGTCCGGCGCATTCCTGCACCTATATACCTCGGCGTAGACGCCGCGGCGATCGATTCGAGATGATTAGCGATAATGTCAAGGGAGTCCGGAGGCACGTCCGCGATGGCTCCGTGACCAAGGCGCGCCTTCTGTGTCGGCTGCGGTCGCCAACGTATAGCCGCCGATCTACGTAACTATGATTCCACCTAATTGAAGTAACCACAGGGCGCAACGCGCCACGTTACGCCGGCGAATCGCAATCGACCGCGGGAGGGAGGAGAGAGAGGCAGCCGGGCGCTTCTTCTCGCGCGAGCGAAGGGGAACGGCGAGGACTGCTTCGAGAGGAGGCAGTGGCGGATGCCTCGACAGGCGACGTAATACATCCGGGCTTCGCGCGTGAGAACATTTGCGCTTGCATTATGAAACGTATACTTTATCGTAAAAAATAAAATGAGACCATTCCTCTCCTATTTTAATTGAACATTTTGCATACGTGGAAAAGAACGTTACATTAAAAATATTAGATCTAATTGGAAATAATTTTGTTAATTCGATAATGATATTAACGGAACAAATAATTATTTTATTAAAAGCATTTTAGACGTTTTAAATTAACAAGATTATTTCAGATTAGACTAATGAACTTAATACATTTTTTTTCCATGTAAAAGTATTGAGTAAGCTACAAAAATGTATATGTAAATGTATGATATAATAAAAACGCTCATCTCTTTCATACGTAATTGTAAATTATTACGTTATTATTATTAATACTTTTACATGGAAAAGAATTAATAATATTGTATTAACAGCATTTTTTTTGTATAAAAATATTGATAATAACATCGTATAATAATTTATAATTATTCATAGCATTAATTTAATCTAAAATAATGTTGTTAATACAGTATATGTCATGCTCTTAACAGAATAATTATTTGTTTCGCTGATATTATTATCGAATTAACAAAATTATTTCCAACTAGATCTAATATTTTTAATATAACATCTTTTCCACGTATGCGAAATATTCAATGAAAATAAGAAGAATGGTCTCACGAGAGTTTTGATTTGCAAATCATACGTAATAAATGTAATCAAACTCAAATCAATAATAAATCAGGTAATATCAAAACTATCATCTATCGCTTGAATAATTAAAACTTCAAGTGGCTTTCATCGCGCATTAATTTTTCGCCTTGAGGCACCGCGTTCGCCGGATCCACCACTGAAAAGGGACGACGGAGGGAACAGGGGGGGAGGGGGGGAGAGGAAGAGGAGGATGTGGAGGGCACGGAGAAGAACGGCCGTGTGGATGACGGTGGGCGATCCACGTCGGCGATATCCCATCAGACCGTCAAATGACCGCCTCCCGTGTTTCTGCGTCTCTACGGCCCCTGCATTTCCGCTCGCACGTGCCGGATCGACGAGGGGATTCTCTCTCTCTCTCTCTCTGGGCCCCGGTTCTTGGTCCGGGGGGATACTTACTCCCTGTATCCCCCGCGGTTGTCATTACCGATCAAGACGAAGGAACGTGCGCGCAAGAAGGAAGATCGATCGATCAAGCGACAATTACAGAAATTCGAGTTTCGCGACTCGGATACAGCAGAGAGAACAAAAAAAAACGAGAATTTCCTCGCGAGATCCGACCGGACACGGACATTTAAAATATCGAAAATATAGAAATAAAAATGTATAGAATGTTAAATTTATAATCTCGCTATCTGAACGGAGTAGGAAGAAAATTTTCTAAGCACCGAGATTTAGTATATTGAAGTGTGCGATATACTGGTTATAAACGTTATAAGGGTGGGTACTCAAATTTTGTAAAAGAATTCCCTGAAAATTCCCGGATTTTCCAGGAATTTTATTCAAAATTCCAGGTAAGATTAGAGAATTTCTCAATACAGCTTTAAAATAAATTAGGCACTAAGAGTTCTAATAACGTATAGAACTCGTGAAACAATTTAATCTTCTCGTATGTACAATAGTTGCATCTCCATACAAAATTTTTCGAACGTAACGAAAGATTTCGTATGGAGATGTAACTACATATGTGAAGTTAAATTGTTTCACGCGCCAAAGTTCTGCATTATTAGACTCTTAATGCCTGATTTATTATTTCCGGATTATCATTTTTTAGACTGAAGAGTCTTCATACAGTATATGTTAATTTTAAAATAAATTAATTTACAACATCCTTCGATATGAAGCCACGTTTACTTTGTAAAGGGATAAAGTTAAATTTAAAAAATTCAAACAATTTCCCTGAGTACCAGGGAAAATTAAATTTAAATTCCACGAGAATCCATGATTTTCAAGGGCAAAAATGAAATTAGTATACCCACCCTGTTATATTTCGACCTCGCATAAATCTTCGCTACGGTCGCCAGCCACAAGTGCATGAGTATAAATTCGATTTACTCACCAGTCGATGACGCTCCCTCTCTCTCTTCCTCTCTCCTCCTCTCTAGATCATCACGGGTGTCCGTCCGTCCGCTGCTCCGTCGCACCGGCCTCGGAAGCTGCGTACACACACACACACAGGGACAGTCTTGGTGCAGACTCCTTGCTCGAGACGGCACCACCGATCGCGATTGCACAAACGCGACGCGTCCGCGACGGTACAATCTCGTCCCTCACTTTGTAGATACGCGGCACTCCCGACGCGTTTCATCGCGCGCACACGATCAACGGCCGATTGTCCACGCGATATGGGCACGATAGGCGCGATACCGATCTCCGTGTCAAGTCGCGTCTCGCAGTTCCGAAATCCGCGCACTTCGAACGAGCAAATAAATCGTGGAACGCGAGGCCGCGAGGCGGATCGTCGTCCATCGCACCCCCGGCGTCCGCGAGAATCCGCGTGAAGCTCGCTGCGAGCCCGCACGCGTCCCCGACAAGTTCCAATTATCGCGCCGCCAACTTCGCGCGGCTCGCGCGCGCGTCGCGTGACGTCATCGCCGCGATGGGCCCCAAGTTCCGAAAGTTGGGGGGGAGCGTCGCTGTGTCAGATAAACCCCTCAATTAATCCGATTAATGTCGATTAACGCCTTCAAAGCACGCTTTCGCGACACGGGAGGCGATCTGGGCGATTAACGACGCGTTTTAATAAGCGCACGGAACGATCCGTAAACAAGCGAATTCGCACGGAGCCGAGCGGAGTACGCCGGTAGCCGGCCAGCCGGGCGACTAAGGACCGATTACGGATTAATCGCGATCGATACACAGTATGTCCGATACTCCACGATACTTGTCTGTCGCTCGATTCGGAGCTTTCGACGCTCGTTCGTACGCGGGATTCGCTCTCGACGGAAAAAACGTGTAAAAAAAACGCGGACTGATCGCGCGCGATTCCGAAACCGAAGCTCGCGACGAGGACAATGGCCGCGCGATGTCGCTACGTGACTCACTAAGCAAAAAAAGAGACGCGCGTCGCGCGCCGCTCACCGCGCGGCGGGCGCGGCGGGCGCGGTGACCGGGCCGAAAGCGTAAACAAACAGTGATAGAACGAAAACAATCAACATGTAGTTGTTAGCCTATGGCGTGAGAAAATACGACGTTACTGTAATTAATTGTGTATATGGGCTTGATTGTAAAATTGATACGTGAACTGAACACAGGTGCAGCTTCAGGTTAGATGTGTGTGTGTTGTGTGTGAGTGTGTGTATATATATCATGTATATACGCATTCACGCACTATTCACTGTAATGCGACATCGACGATTAATGTGTATTTCGAATATGACTAGTCAAAGGATCTCCCCGTAGACTTTAATTAAGTATCTTAGTAAGTTATTTAGGTAAGTTACTTAGTAAGTTACTTAAGTAAGTAAATCGAATATTTGGTTTCATTTTGAGCGTGTATTTATAATTATCAAGACTTTCGACCGGCTGCAATGAATCGCTGCAGTGGATCGAGCAGCAATAAATTTGTTTAGAAATATCGACGCTCGTCGAAGTGCAATTGAAAAATACTTAATAATCGTGATTTCATTCAATATAGGTATCTGTAGATGATGTACTCCGACAATCGTCCGTCGCTCAGTTCGGCGAATTTTAACGCTCATCCAACAGGAAAACAAACGTGCGGAAAACGCGGACTCCGATGCGCTCCGAAACTTGCGACGAAGATCACCGCGACACGTGACTATAATATGCGAATCAAACGAAACATAGAGAAAATAAAATAATAGGACGCGAAAACAGTCACAGTTTCTTATCTGTGTATTGGAAGTATATTTCTATACTGTAATAGTATAATAAAACGCGATCAGTTATTTGTGTCGCGAATTTTAATATAATTTTAATATAATTTTAATTTCGATCGTAATATAATGGCATATGTTTAATAATTGAGATTATCACGATTGCACGAGCGTGTGGATGCAATTTCAAATGTGTTTTCTGTACTACATCGTATAAAACTGGCGATTTATTCTATAATTCGAATATTCCTTGATTCACGATTAATTAAAGAGTTTTAAAATAATTGATGCAACTTCAAATATAATATCTACGTCGCAATGAGATATTGTCGATCTATTCTAAATTAATTATTAATTTTTTTTAAACACGATTACTCAAACTTTCGTAAATTTAAGACACTAAATCGAGCATTCGGTTTCATCCAGATGAGTATGTACAATTATAGAAAGTACAGAATTTTTGGACTGGAGTTGCGTTCATAAAAATTCACTATCAGCATTGAAAATTTATAATTTACGTGCACTATATATAGATTTTCAACGCTGGCAGTGAATTTCGAGAATACAGCCTGGATATGAAACTGTGTATGCTTGTTATAATCAAAGTTCATTGGAATAAAAATAAAGATCGCAGTATCTGATATTTTCCAACGTAACGTCCATCGTTTGATTCGACATTCTTGATCGTTTGCAGAATTCGATCTCGAAAAAACATGTGTGAAGAATGCGGATCGATTGTGTGCGATTTCCGAAAATGACTATAATATGTGATTAGACGATTCAAATAAGACATACAGTACGCCGAACTGGAAGTAAAAATAATTAAGCCTACATTATCGCGCACTTCTTATGGATCATCAATGAATATAAGATAATAATAAGACACGTTCGAATTTTTCGCTTATTTTGACGCACAATTAATATTTCAATCGTAATAATTTCGCCAGTATATTAATGCGTGTGCGACCTGAAGTGTCTCGTCCTGACACGCTATTCTAATTCCAGTATTTTCTAGAATGTAATTAATTGAAGGATCTCGCATAAATTTCAGATAGAAAATCGAACGTTCAGATTTTATGTAACGAATAATTAACGTCTTTCGTCGAATGTCTAATATCAAATTTTCTGGAATATGTAATATCCTCTGAATAAAATATGAATATATTTTCATAAATTGTCGGTAAAAAAGAATATTGAAGACCGTGTAAAATTCTAAATACATATGAGAGATATATTCATATTTATTGAAGATGCAATATCGTTCACAATTATCTTATTTGACTCGCACGATCTGTTATTTAATTCCATCTTGTCGTGAAGTATAGCGGAATTTTATTAACTTATTAATTAATGAATTTTACTTATACAAATAAGTCATATTTTTCACCATCATTCTTCTAAAATAATTCGGTTTTTTTTTATATGATAAGGTAAGAATGACGCGCTAATACAATGAATCGGATAACTTAACGGGTCTTAACGAATAAAGAACAATCGGGCGTCGTGTACATGATATAAATATATTTATGCGAATATTTCGTTACATAATCATGTCTACATATTACGACACATTACAGTGCTAATAAATGCTGTTATTTTTAACTGGATTCGTAGTGTAAAAGTTGATTAAACCTTTTTTTTTTTGATAAAATGCTTTCTCTCGCAACATCCCCCTCCCCCTTCTTCTCTCCATTCAACGTTCATATACCGAATGCATCGCGACGAGCATTCGTAACGTGTTATTAGTACTAACGATATGCGACAGTTACAAAAGATCAGCCGGTCGCATGCCGCCGGGACTGAATCGTAAATTCATAAATTCATTGCATGCAGCAATCGTGATAATGGAAAGTATTACACGTATACAATCTTAAGAGGGGATCTTAAATATTGTTTACGTTGTCCAAAATTGACACGGCGCGCCGTGTCAGTCCCTAAGCTATCCTTATTCTCCCTATCGCAGGCAATCGTCCTTCTCTGTTACCACCTTCCTCCGTGCGATCGTTTCAACAGTCTTAAAGCTTTTCATCACACGTACCAAACGCAGTGCAGCGGGATGGAAGGGAGGTTCTAACATTGGTTTTAGAAGCTCTTTAATTCTGATTTATTAGAGATAAAGTTGCTGAAAATACTTCGCTATAGTAGGAAAAAACAGCGTTCAAAGACGTACAAAAAAATTGGTCGATTTTCTCAAAAGCTTTCCCCTCAAGTCAAAAACAGCTGCCGTGTGTAGTTTCAAAAGACGTGATCCGAAGATTTGTTATTGATATTAGAGGAGCTTTTGCGACAAAAACACACTTTGGACAGGGCAAGTGATGAGGCTACTCTCTGCGACGACTTTTCGTCGTGGAATTGCACAGAAGAGTATTCAGATGAGTTCTGCGGTGTCGAAAATGCGGTAAGCGCCTCCAATATCAATAAAGATACTTTACAGTAGACGGACTGTTAGAATTAGTAATAGTCTTTTTGTGTCACATGCAATCGATAGTATATCTAAGTGATACTGCTACGATACTTATACATTCGCCATAGAGCTCCTAATACTGACGTCGCCGAGAAAGGAAATTTCACTCTTAATACGTATTACGAAACAAACGCTTCGTCGTCGCTTCAGCGAGAGATACTTGAGCACCCCATCACTGAAACGAGTACTCGTGTCGGATACCGACGCGACTCGGATACCTATATACCGCGGTAAACGTTTCGACTTAAAAAAATATTGTTGAACGATAGCACCAATCTCTATTTGTTTCTCCGTCTCCGTTCCTATCAAGTGTAAACGTCAAAAAGTCAACGATTTTAGAACGATTTTATCTGAACATCTCCGGCCGCGCTCTCCCCCAATCGCCTCTTCCCTCGAAAGTCGTATTGGAAAAATGAAAGCTTTGTGCAGTAACTTTTCTCGAAAAAAATAAAAAATAAAAAAATAACAAATAAAACCAGTGGTTATTATTTGATAGAAAAGTTTTATCCGGCTTTACAAACTCAGAAGTCATTATCGCACGCCTCAATGCCTCGTGGAATGTGTACGCAGCCGCCCTAGCGTCTGCACGGTTTGCTTATCCTTTCCGAATACGATTACGAATTCGTGTAGAGGCAAATTTAGTTCTATTTAATACGGAATATACTACACACACACACACAAGACCGTCGTCTGGTATTACAGCGTCGTTTTGAAATCCGGCATGCGTCTCATCGATGGCAATACTTTGTCACCTTACAGAAGCGTGCATTTCCTCTTCTTCACTGGCTCGGGCGGCTCCAATGCGGCTAAAATAGCTTCGTCGAATACGTTCTTCAATCCTTTCTAATGTGAAAAAAAAAATCATAACTCTATATTATATGATACATTATTTAGAAATAATATAATAAAAAATATTATTCTCCTTCATTTCATTAAATATAGCCATTCATAGATTTGATTATAAAATTATATTTTAGCATGTTCTATCTAAAATTTTAAATTGAAAAACTGTCTACTAAAAATGTGGCACATTTGTATAACATTTTATAGACGGGAGCCTTCAGTTAAAACGAAAATTACTGCGATTTATTCACCTGTGTCAGAGCACTGCACTCTACATATTTTACAGCCTTGAGCTCCTTGGCGAGTTTTTCCCCCTGCTCGCCAGATATCGGCTTCTGTTTGTTCTTCGCGAGTTTCTCTATTGTCGCGACGTCATCTCTCAAATCGATTTGCGTTCCGACGAGTAAAAATGGAGTTCTCTGACAGTGATGCGTTATTTCTGGCACCCACTACAAAACAATATGTTGTCACAGCAGAACATCAATTGACAGCTCGAATACAAAATACGTAATGAAACAGATACATTACCTTTTCTTTTACATTTTCGAACGACGACGGCGACACAACTGAGAAGCACACGAGAAACACGTCGGTCTGAGGATAACTTAGAGGACGCAATCTGTCATAATCTTCCTGACCTGAGAGACAAAAAGTAAAATCGAGTTACGAAACGTTATGTAGAATGAGCCGCCATATAAGGTAGAATAAATTGAAAAAGGAAAACCTATTACCTGCTGTATCAAATAATCCTAATGTATATGGATCACCTCCTATCATCACAGTTACTGCATAGTTGTCAAAAACAGTAGGCACATATTCCGAAGGGAACTTGTTCGTAGTGTACGAAATCAAGAGACACGTTTTACCGACCGCTCCGTCGCCTACGACAACACACTTTATCGTCTGCATTTTGATGCTGTTTATGTGACCTGAAACACAATACCCACACGTATGTAATTGAAAACCCATAGCCCATAACTGTTCATGTCAAGGGGTGATCGATGCAATGAACTCATAAGTTTCAGCATACATACAAGGGATTCTTGTGCGAGCCACGGACTGAGGTGGACGTCCGTGGCCGAGTATTCTATTTCCGCTTTAGTATTCTATCAAGTTTTAGTATTGCATCATTCGAGTCATGATCCTGGCTGTATCGACCCTACCTCAGGGCGGAGCCATAATTTAAAGAAGAAGAAGAAGAAGAAGCATACATACAAAAGCAAAACAAATATCCTAATCGATTGAAATCAAACTCAATGCTACATCGAGTGTCCTGTTTATTCCATATTGTTCAATTGAGCAGCCTCTATTTCCCCCGTAATACCGCGCACGATAATTTCCTTATCAATAATGCACGCGCATAATCTACATAAATTAATAAATAAATTGCATAATAATCTTCTTATCAGTAGCATACGTCCACAATCTATATGACAAACACAAGAGTAATAAACACGAGTAGTAATAAGATTTTGGCGGAAAGTCAGCAAAATCATTGCAAAACAATACTGATAATAACGTCGCGCAACAATTGCCGCGGCATTCAGAAGCCCTTCCCGTCGATTAGGATATTCCGTCCTTAACCTAACCTAACCCCATAGGTGGTATACCCGCGGCGCGGGTGGCCAAGATTCTCCGGCTGCGGGACGCCGGGCGACCCTTTCGCGGTGCGACGCAACGCGGCCTCGAGGTCCCCTCGCCCCTCGCACGCGCGCGAATTCCCAGAGTACGGCGGAGTACGTTATTACCTGGTTACGCGGGGCTGTCATCAAAGGTTAAGACCGCCGTACGCAGCTCATAATCCCGAACGGCGCGGCGGATGCGGCTCCCGGGCGTGTCGTTGGCGGACGCGAGATCCACGGGAAGGACGTGCCGCTTGACGGCCGCGAGCTTGCGAGATCGTTGCACAAGTTACGGCTCTCCAACACCACGGGCCCCTATCGTGCCATGTATGTTATTTTTCCTCTCCTCGTCGAGAGTCCAGTCGTCGACGACCGCGATTTTTTCAGAGAGGAGAGAGACCCTCCACCCCCCACCAGAGAGAAACCTGAGACTTCCGAGAGTCCTGAGAGAGGACATGTAACCTCGTGCACTAACGCCACCTGAAGAAGTGGATGTAAACTACGTAGCAACGTTCACTTTTCTGCACCGCAGGTATGCAATTTGTGGTGGGTGTCCGTGCTACGTCCCACCTTTCGAGACTGCTGGGGGGCTCTCGTTCAAAATTAAATTATACGTATAATAAGTGATGTGTGGATTGATCTCTGTTTCTACGGTATTGTCGTCACTTGTTATTTTCGAAGAGCACGCAGTATAATATACATATGATATGTTTATTCTCGGCGTGATTATTCCGTTCAAAATTCAATACAAGAGAATTAATATCCCGGCATTATTTCCCGCGGCTCGACGGTCGCGGCGCGCTAACGGCCGGGGCATTCTCATATATTTTATTTTATGTATATATATACACGTATGTACGTTTATCGTGTTCACTTCGAATTCGTGTTTTTATTAAATTTTGAATTCTAAACTTAAATTGAAAACAAACTCACACACACACACACACGCACGCACACACACACACACATTGATTGTATAAGAAAATATTAAGTTTAAGTAATATAATATAATATAATATAATGAATTAAAAAGAAATGCCAGTAAAAAATTGCATTTGAAAAGATTTATACTTTTAGTCTTTTATCAAAAAATATCCAAGATAACTTTATCATTAATTATTAATACACATATTTATATTTTGCACACATAGCACAGAAATTAAATAGTAGCACAGCCATTGTTTTTTTTTCTTCCAAAACGACTGGATAAAAAAAAAAGGAATTTTCTTGATTAATTCATTATTAAAAAGAAAGTAATTTAGTCTTTGACGGTTGGAAGTTGCTTTTTTAGAAATCATTAGTTTGCTTATTTTACAAGACAATAATAGAACGTACGCATGTATGCTTTTTGCAAGTTTTCGACGGTAGGAAATTGCTTTTTTAGAAATTTTTAGTTTGCTTAATTTACTAGAGATAATAATAAAAGGCACACATGTGTGTATGTTTCCTGCGAGTCTTCGATAATAGAAAATTTCTTTTTTAGAAATTTTTAATTTGTTCAATTTATATAAGATAATATAATAATTTATATAAAAGGCCAAAATTCGATATTCTAGAAAGCTGCCGTGATTGATTGAAGATTAAGAAAGTATAAGGAGATAATTTGAAATACTCTTTGATATAAGTTGAATAATATAAGATTTATTTTCCGTTTTATGAAAATACACATCTCTCTCATACATATGCACACATACAATTAAGTATTCTTACATATGTAATTGTATGTATGTACATACATATAAACACGTACGTTCTTCATGTTTCACTTCAAGCTCGCATTTTTATTAAATTTTGAATTCTTAAATTAAGATTAAATTGTTCGTATAAGAAAATAAGTTTAAGTAATATAATATAATATAATATAATAAATTAAAAAGAGGTGCCAGTATAAAATTGTATTTAAAAAGATTTATACTTTTAGGCTTTTATCAAGAAATATCCAAGATAAAACTTTAGCATTATTATTACACAGTTATATTTTGTACTCATAGCATGGAATACAACCAAATAATATACATGATACGGAACAAAGTCTGTGTTACTCGCCGGAAATATTCGTAATCTAAGATAGGACATGATTTTTTCGAATGCGCAATTTTTCGAGAATAAAGTCCCAGCAGTGGAGCTCTCGAAAGGTGGATGTAGCACGAACACCCACCACAAATTGTATACCCGCAGTGCAAAAAAGTGAATGTTGCTATGTAGTTTACATCCCCTTCTTCAGGGGGTATTAGTGTACGAGGGCATTTTGAAGTAACATGCAAAAGGCCGTGTCCTCTCTCAGATTTCTCTCTGCCTCTACCCACGGTATAAAGCCGGGTCCCTATGAATCCTATAATGCCGATGCGACGAGGCGGCGTGAGCAGTCCAATTTAGGCATTCTCAAGACGGTTCCCTTTGCTTCCAGGCTGCCGCCGTAAAATGACGCTTAGTCTGAAAGGGCTCTATTAGATTTCGCAGGTAGACTGCAATAATTCAATAATTTAAAATATGAAATATCATACACTTCTTTTTGTTCGTAATTTCAATATTAATTACATATATGAAAACCGTATGCATTATCTGAGCAACAATGGGTTTGTCATAATCATTTATCGAGCAAAGAAATAAAATACATTACTGATTATATTAAAATAAAAATTGCAGGTATCTAATAAAATTTTCAGTATTTCCGAATACATTGTTATCAATCTATGTCTTAATTTAATATAAGAGCATGCATTATTTGAGCAATAATGGGTTTGTCATATAATCATTTATCAAGCAAAGAAATTGAGACACTACTAATATATGTATTAAAATAAAAATTGTATAATAAAATTTTCCATATTTCTGAACAATTATATCAATAATCTATGTCTTAATTTAATTACAAGAGTATATTATAATTTGTTCTAAACATTCTCTCTCTTTAACACATATTATAGAGCCATATAAAATGTTAAGACACAAATACTCTCTGAAAATAGAAAAATAGCTCTTCCAATAAGTTTTGTGACTTTATCGGCATCACGCGATTGTCAAGAGAGAGAGAGAGCAACAATTTCTTTGTACAGCTCTTAAGGACGTATGTTGTTTCACTGTATTGCCAGCATTTAGAATCCCTTCATTATCTCGCTTCTGGTTTTGAAAATGGTTGAAGCGAACCGGGTTGCACCCACGACAAACCCAACGGCTTGTTTTCTTCTTCGTCCTGCGAAATATGATAAATTAATTTATGCTCATTTTTACGAATGTAGATTAATTTACATTAATCGATCTAACTTTTTGATTTTATAAAAAAATAAAGAGTAAGTTAAACCGAGATTACGCCCGTTTCTACGAATGTAGATTAACATTAACATTAATCGATCTAACGTACTCTTTATCTCTTTCCGATTTTAGAAAAAGATAAAGGGTAAGTTAATCGGAGATTAAAGTTAATCTACATTGGAAATGGACATAAGTGTATAAAAATTGAATGTATTTTTATCGTAATGAGCGATACATTTTAAATACTTATTTACTTTTGGTTCGTAGATTTCTCGTTTAGTGGGATCGTGTAGTTCGTTTACGTACGGATTGAACGTAATATAATGCGGATCATCCATGGTAGGTGAATTAAACACTTGATTCACGCTCTCCTTTACGCACGCTTTCACACGTTCTCGGAAAGCTTCAATATTATTTTCCTGCCTGCAATGTAACCGATCCATTCACACATGTAGACGTCCTAGACGATTACATATCTTTCACGTTTCCTTGAAAAATAAGTATACTTACAAGCTGGACGCTTCCTCGTTCACTGGAGTCATCTTCGTGTCTGGTTTAATAAATATCTTAGTGATATACTGTAATAATTGCCAAATTCTGTTGCTCCTTCTCCATTCGGGAAATCCCCACGACGTGCACAATTGTCCGTTTTCTGGATTTATCAGTGGATGGAAGATTTGAGTTTCGAACACAACTTTCTAAAACACATTTTTAAGTCAGAAAGCTGCGCGTAAGGTCGCGATCGTACCTGCGAGTCAGGTGTCCTTACAGGGCAATCTCCAACGGGGAAGTTCGGTGGCAGTGTAACGGTGAATCTAAAAACTCCGCCTTTATAGATCCCTTGCCGAATGAACTGTACACCAAACCACACTGCGACAAAATGCGAATACAGCGCGTTATTAGAACCTCTCGCGATCGCCAGTTTAACGTACGTTAAAGTGAAACAGGCAAGAGATATGGATATATATTTACATCAGAAACCATTATACAAGTCGTAATCGGGACGAGCAAGACCTATAAAATAGGTTTACACCTATCAAATATACTATAGCATTTCGATAAGAGGGAACGCAGTATGCGAACGAGGAAGCAAAGTACAAAGGGCATTTGTTCCACATGCAAATTACGGAACGGCACTAAATTTGTTCCAGTGTGTTAGGTTTCTCAATGCATTAATGTCACAGATTATAAGTTATCACGGAAAATTGCATGCCGAATCGCGAATACACTGAATACTTAGCTTGTACAATCATTAGCAATATACTTACGAAAAGAGTTCACAGCGGATGGTATCACGTAAATCCCCTTCAAGTCTTGGGAGCACAACATCTTGCTGTAAAACGTCATAACAAAAAGAAAATCAGCTCTCTTTACATATACATCCGCGCTAGCACTGTACTGAACTACTTACTACTCGGAAAGAATTTGGTACTCCTGCAAGAAAATAGCGTGCTGCTTGTTGGTTTGCGACACGATCGGCCGATCGATCATTTTCACAGACATGCTCAATGGGGAATCTCCATTACTGCTACCCGGCACAAGCTTCCTGAACGAGCCTTGCCTGTTTAGATTATCGTCCTTGCTGTCTTCGCTCTGAAATAAGCAACACAATACCATTACCGAAAATTATTATGAAAATGATAAAGAGAATATATCGATCGCTGTTATAACATTTAAAAAAATATTTATTAAGCATAAAATGGGTATATATATGATTCTCTCACTTTCACCACTTGCAATCAGAAGCTTTATTCGTCGATGTTACTATTAAAAGGATCGTCAGACGAATATCTTATTATCGAAAATTAAAAGAATAATCAGCAAAATCTTATAATCCTTAGATTAACCATGTATTAAGTAAAAAAAACAATAAGATGAATATACGTTCGTTTATATGATTCTCGACTCTCACCAAATGCAATCGTAAAATTTTATGATTATTATTATTATTTTACACATCTAATTATATATTTATATTATTTGAAATATTACATTATTCAGCTTCGCTGCGTGAATTTGAGATAAAACACTATACCTATGTCTCTTTGCATTCTTGCTCCAAAAATGACACAACTCAAAGAAAATATGATTATCGAGTTATTTACGACAGAATGAGTTAGATAAACATTATCCTTATCAAAATCCTGGACACTTAATTTTTTTTTTAGTCGTGTCACTTTTGAAGCAAAGATGCGATTTATTAAAAGAATCACCTTGGTCGTCGACATCATGACGAGTGAGCAAAACGAGCGGACACGAAGATATTAATAACTCGCTACATTACACCGTGATAAGCTACACTCGTAGCTACGCTTCGAGATAAGCGTTCATCGCTAGCCTTCGGCGGAGATCGAATCGGAGCATTTGGGGGCTCGGGAATCTCGGGATCAGCTCCAGATTCGACGTGCGATTTGCGAATGATCACAGTGGGATGAATGAGAATGGAGCAGCATGGAATGACGGAAAATCTCATGAATCACTCGATGCGTGAAAGCCAAAAACCATTCCGATTGGCTCTGGACTGCTCCGGCCGCTTTGCCGCGGCCAATAAGCTGCGATGTTTAAGTGAGTTAGATTGAGGTTTATTGAGAATGCGGCTGAGAGAAAGTTCCGTGGAGAAGAATTGAGTTTACCATTCAAGGATGTAGACGTTAATTTCCTTTGACTTGATGAGAACCGTGTGCGCAAAATTCCGAGATTTGTTTTTCGATTAAATGTCGAATGTCGCGTGCAATGTGAATCTGCGCAGAACACATGTTGGAGGAGTATTGTAAAGCGGAGTGCTCGCATTATCTCTTATCATTCGGGCGGGGTTATCTGATTCACAAGCGTTCCCGGCACACTGACTTCGAATTGAGCGTATACGAAAGCGTCGGTGGTCGGCCGGTTTGACGTCAACTCAGCTGTTTTCTTTGCCTTTAAGCATGTGCAAGTCAAAGTTGCGTCTGGTAACGGAGGTCTGGTAAAGACCTAAACTCAGAATGCGACAATTGTTTAGCACCCTATGGATATACGACATTCAGTTCGATTTAGTTGGCACGTAGCTAGTTTTAACTGAACATCGAAGATATAACGTCGAAGATTGAGAATTTCGGCTTATATATACCGACATCTTGCATTCAATATCGGAGTAATTAAGGATTTTTTGTGATAAAGGTATGAAAATATATAGAAGAGATCTAAAATTATTTCAGTTTTATCAATAATAAATGCATCGATATGTTGCTCGATGAGACAGCATACAGGTGTCGTGCATCTTTCCTTCTCATCGATGCAAAAGAGACTTCTATAATTATATTGTACTGTGAACGTCAAGTGCCGATATAATTTTCGGTATTCGATTCGGTTGGGAAAGTCGACCGATTGCTACCAAACTTTATCTTCTTTTCATAGTATTTTTTTTGTTATATTCCTTATTTATTTGCATGCTAAATTTGATGTCTCGATCTCACGTTGAAAAAATACACAAATAACTCGATTTACAATTCTTTTCAGGCTGGAAGATGTGTTTGATACAACTGATGATGGCTCTTATAAAGAGCAGTAATTTGACAAGTAAAGATCTAGATAGAATAACTGACAATGTAAATAATACTTTAACTGACGAGAAGGGCAACGAACTGTTTCAAAACTATCTTTCTCGATCCCAGTTTGTGGATGGTTTGGCAAACTTGTCGGTGTACAACGAGTGTTCAGAGATCCTGAAAGAACAGAATCAATCGTGAGTCCATCACAATTTATGCTAACATGGATATAATGCTAATTATAAACATCGTACATGTTACAAAATAAAATAGTCTTTAATTATTTTTATAACGTTCAAGATTAACGCTTGAGATTTTTGAAAAGTAGATACTTATATGATATTATAAGCGCAAAGAGTATACAATTAGTTCAAGTATAGAAACAGACTCATTGATTGGAAAAAACAAATTTATTAATATTTAAATATTTGTATATGTACACGGAAAGAATGATTTTACTGGAAGATCTAAAAAAAATTTGAAAATAATTTTTATTAGAACACCATCAAAATATTTTCTGGAAAACTCAAAAATAATAAGCATTGCTGTAAAAAGTTTTGATATTCTAGCAATCAGTTTGACTTTCAAACAAAATTATTTTGATGGTGCTGTAATTTATTTAATTAAGTTATTTTCAAATTTTTTTATCTTCCAGCAAAATCGTTCTTTCCGTGTATATAAGTAAAAATAATTAAGATATTTATAGGATTTTAAAAGAAATCATTCAATATTTATATAGTAGATAGTACACTTTCAAAACTTTATATGTATCTTAAGGAAAATTATAGAATTCAAGGAAATTAAAAATTTTTTTTAGTGAGGAACCATTGGAATCTCTCATTACCAAAGTAAGAAGAGTGAAGGATATTATCGAAGAAAGAGACGTGAATATAGCTTTCCGTACTATGAAAGGCTTTAACACGGAAAACAGGGAACAGTTACTCAACGTATTAAAAGATACCAAAGAGCAATGTCAGGATAACTTACGAATTCTGCACAAAGATTTTGTACGTTGTGTTTTAAAATGTAAAAATGCGTTAACTTAAAATCTTTTTTATATTTGTGCGTTACAAAGGTCTGTTGATGCACGTATTTCTACACGTGCAGTTTACACTGTACTTATCCTAAAATAGTAATACTCAGATATTGGTTGCGTTCAGCAGAGAAAGTAACTTTGCAACTGCAGTTATGAGATTTTTCAACATGATTGATTCTTGCTCTTAATTCTTCATGGATCTAAATGTACAAACCAATCATATTACAGAATTTTACAACAGTTGCAAAGCTTTTTTTGCTGAATGCAACCATTATAAAAATGAAAAAAATTTTTTAGGATAATTTTTAGATAGATATATATGAAGGTGATGGTTCCTCATGTAAAACAATCGACTCATAGGCTGTGTTTAGATATACATTGTGCCAATACTGAAAATCTTTAGTTTATGGTGACGCATAATACGGATTTAACTTTCGAACAAAATTATTTTGATGGTGCTCTAACAAAAATTATTTTCATTTTTTTTTACTATGGATTTTCAGTATCGGCAATAAAAATATCGGAATACGTAAGCAACTATCCTAGATTTGATCTTAACTTATCTAGTCATCCCGTGTATATATTTCTATTTATAAAAGATTTATAAAAATATTAATTGAAGAATATTTATGGGAGAATAAAGAAATGAGGGGAATTGTTTAGATAATGAGTCTTTTTTTTAAATAAGTTTTAATGTACTTCAGTGATGTAGCGATAAAGAACAGGCCTGCAAATCAATTGTTCCGTAATATTTAATTTTAATTGCATTTTGTTTGTCATAGCGACGAAAAGTACAGAGGCTAAATAAAGTGATCTTGTCAACGAAAACGAGCTCTATACGTTTTTTCTGTGTTCTGTCCTTTCTACTGACAATCAAGTCAAGTCAATCACGTCATGATTGGAAGAATGTTGAACGTAACGCACGTAGAAAAGCCCTGCAGTGAAAGATACGTCGCCACAATTAACCGAATCCGCGATACCATCCATAAATTAGAAGGTACCCTAAAGTGTTCACGGGATTTAGAAGCTGCTCGATTTCTACAGTATTCTACGTTAAAGTCACGCGATAAAATTTTGACGGACGACCTGAGAAAGATTAAAACGCGTAACAAACAGATGTTAAGTGAGTAAAATTTCTGTTCGATGCCGCTCATTTAGCTCGTAATCTGTTCGGAAGAACGCTCTTTAGATTTATTTCGACAAAGCGTCACGGACATACAGCTCGGTTCTCTCGACATACTGCCGGAAAATCTAAGGAGACAAGTGCAAAAGACATGGCATCAGAAGTAATTTCCCTTACTATTACACCATTAATTATACGATTTATATTTTGATTAAATTTCAGATACGATACTCTGTTATCTCAAAATGAGCAATTGAAAAGAAAAATTATCGCTATGGATTGCGCGATGAAACAGAAACAGAAAGAGGTACCTATACTTGAGATTAGAATAAGTCGAGAAATATAAGTCGGAAATAAGTCATATCAAGTAAATTGATGTATTCAGATAATTAGATTATCGAGCCGTAAATATTTTGGCGAGCATTTGTCACGCAAAAGACAATTAAATGCTCACCGAAATACTCCGCCGCGCAGCTCGAAGTTCGGCTGGAGATTCGGCTCAACAATCTGGACCAATGCTCGACACTAGATGCATATTTCGGGCTGATTTCTGAGGCGACGCCTACTGTTTGAGTCACTGCCGTTCGAGTACACTCAAGGCTCAACGACCGTTTATTTTATCGATGATTCAATTGTCATATTATTATCAATTCATATTATTATCATCATATTATTATCGTCATATTATTATTAATTATCAATTGCTCAGGATTACACTTGTTATTGTGGAAATCTCAAAAACGATCCAATTGTGATTTAGTTGAATGATGAATAAACTGAACTGATTTTTGATTTCGTTAAGTGAATATCGATAAATGACTCAAATCAAGTATTGATAAAGTGATTAGTAAAAATAAAACGCACGATAAATACTGCACAATAAATACAAGTCGATCATGTCACAATGTTAAACGTAACGCACGTAGAAAAGCCCTGGGAAAGATACATCGCGACAACAACCGAATCCGCGTTCATCAATCCGAATACTGTCCGTAAATTAAAAGTTACCCTAAAGTGTTCACAGGATTTGGAAACTGCTCAATTTCTGCGGTATTTCATGTTGAAGTCACGTGATCAAATTCTGACGGATATACAGTCTATAAAACGCGGACAAACAGAATTCTATTATACTAAAGTGTTTTTATTTTTCCCCTATACGTGCCTTATGAAATATTGCAACAAATAGTTGCGACAATTCTGGATATTTACATTTAAGAAATGTCATTGCAGTCACTGCCGTTGCAAAACCGTGGAAGCGAGATATATGTAAAATTATTCTTTTTTTTCGTAATACGCGCGCGCATAGTTTTAATATGCCGAATATTAATTTGCGCGTCAAATTAATTAAGTTTTTGTGTGTCAAACTACGCATTTTGTAATAAGTAATCACCTAGGCAATGCATTGTTATTCTCTTGGATTTGCTCACTATCTGATTTTTATGTAATAATAATATGTTCTATATACTTATATATTGTAGATTGATATTTTGCATCAGAGGCTCATCGCAGAGAGCGTTATAAATTCTAAAAGGAACACTGAAAAAATTTGCAGAAGATGCTGGATTTTGACGAATAAAACTTAGAACTTGCAAGATATGCTATATAATAATGTCAAAAAATATAATGTAAATTATTATTTCTAAAAACAAAATAAAATTTTTGAATAAAGTAAAATGTATGACTAGTTAGAAGAACCGTTTGAGTATTAAACGAATGCGTGTTGAAGAGAAATGCTGTAATGCCTGGCAGAGGCAAATATTGCGTCGGTAAAAAAATAAGACAATTAAGGGATTTAGTCACAATCTGATTGCGAAAACAGACGAAACATCTGTGGCTTCCCTATATAAATAACGTATTCGCTGGTCTCCGCGGTACAATGTGTCCCAGATTCCTAGAAAAACGAATGAGATAAGAACTGTAAGTTGCAATTTAACAATAAGATCTTATTAAATTATTTAATACCGGGAAATATATTAATTTGAAAATATACATTTTGATTAAAATTTTTTCTTCCAAAGAATTTCTTTTCAGATACAACAAGAATCAGTGACTCATCGACATCGATTTGTTGTCTAATTGATCATTTCTCACTGAGTGAAATTTTATTAAATTCAGCTTAAGAAATTAAATACTTCGGGAATTACTTTAGATTTCGACGTCAGTGAAATAATAAAAAAAAAAAACTAAAATAGGTGCATTTAAAATTAATCAACAATTTTTTAAATCTTATATACATGAAAGATGCAACCAGAAGAATCAAACTCGGTCATTTTTAATGGAATTACGCGTCGGAGATTGTGGGAATTATTGGGAACTGCTTGCGTCTTCCTGCTCGCACCTCTCATCGTGATCGCTCTAATCTTTTTATACATTTATCGCCGTTCGGTCGAGATCGCGTTAAGAATCCAGTTGCGGAGCAAGTTCGCCGGTCTTTTGAAAGGCGCGGATTGCGTATGGGCCGTTGAGGACGTTTCTCTATCCGTTGTCAACATCTTGATGATACTGGAGAAGGCCGCGCGGGACTCAAACGCGATCTTCCTAGAGGCTTTCAGAAATCTGATAAACGAACGCATTGTTTCGAAGGCCGCTGGCACGACGCTTGAGAAACTGTTCTACCTTCGAAGCCAGAAATTCGGCTACTATTTTTGGGAGAGAAGCGAGAAAGTGGACCTTAAAGACAGGATCAGATGGCTGGAATGTGTAAACGCCAACTGCGACGGGTCCTGCGAGGATATCTCCAGCGAGTCCTTCAGAAAGACCTTGGAAAATGTGTGCAATAGACCGTTGCCCGAAGATCACCGGGCCGCGTGGGAGATTCTCGTCGGACGACGATGCCCGAGGTCCAGATCTCACGTCGAAGAGGGCCGCTTGTGTCCCGAGGAGTGCTTCAATACCGACATCCGAAAAATTCCCGTGTTATTTCGCGTTCATCATTCCCTGGGCGATGGAGTGGCCCTTCTGGGCCTATTACTCAAAACGATCGCAGAGGAGGACGGGGGTGACAGGAAAGAGGCGAGAGTGAAGATCAAGAGCATCGCCTCGTCAGACGAGACTGAAGAACGTTTCAAAGAGATCGTCCCGGCGTTGCACAATTCGCAGAGGAGTTTCCAGCACGGGACGGATGTTGTGCGATTCTATGAAAAGAATATTCTTGCTGCATCGATGCCATTTACTTACGTAACGTTCTCACGAATTGTGCAAGACTTACGAAATCATTTCCGTGCGTCGTCAAAGCTTCTCAATAATGTAACAATCGAGTCGTTGAGACAGCAAGCAAAAATGTCGATCGAGCGTATATCGTTGAGTTTCAAAGTTATCGTACTGAAACAACTGTACGGAAGAATTAAAGAGGTCACGCGACTAACGATGGCTTTACTTTCTTTTCCAAAATTCTTCGTTCAACAAGCTGTTCGTAGCATGGACGAAAAGTACGTTCAGAATTTAATCCATTGAATTAAAAAAGTTTTTTTCCATTCTATTAAAAATAGATGAATAAAGAGATTTTTATATTTCTATTAAATTGAATGCCTGAAAAAAAGCAAAGAAATAGAAATATGTTTAAAATCTCTGCTTTCAATGATTAAAATTTCATGATTTTATGAGAAATAAATTTTAATTAAATATATTTAATATATCTGCCTTTTTTATATGCTACCAGCCGAAATTAAAGCAACTACACTTTAACACACTTCGAAAAAATTTAAATTTTATGTGAATGTAAATTTGAGAAAAATGAGTAAATTTGAGAATAAAAAATTAAAAAGAGATATTCCGAAAAACATTTTGAAGTTTGAAATCTCTACTTTTCAGATCTATACTTTTAATTTGACTGAATTTTTTATAGAGCTACACAGATACAAATGGAGAGCCATTAAATCTCAAAATTTGTTACAAACTTTGCAAAGTGTAATGCCATAATAAGAAGTCGGATATAAATATTATTTAAAGCTTCCGAAAGTATGAATGTTTAGTTTTAATTTGCGTACTTGTTGTCATGCAATTTTTTTTCACCGAGCTATTTGGCATTGAAACAAAAAGCATATTTTTAACTTTAATTGCTCAGACGGAATAACGTTCGCTAAAAAAAAAAGTTTAAAGTATTATCTTTAAAATACTCCTGTTATTTCATCGTACATACGCAAGTAACTTAATTCGAAGAACATAAAAAAATCGTTTCATCTTGATTTTGTTGAACTTTGATGCTCTTCCTTTTTGACCAGAATAGATCGAGTTCAATAGAAACGTACGTAATTCGTTCAAGTTTCGAAATGATTTTTGGAACATCTCATTCCGATTATTTTTGACAAAATTACACAACTAAAATTTACTTATTTTTCGAAGTGTGATGCTTTAATTTCCCTTAATAGTGTATACACAGTATCGTTTTAAAGTATATAAGTTTTGTTATAATAAATGTATATGTTTTTACAGCGCTCTGCATGGTCCACCTCAAACGGGTGAAAAGATAATGTTTTACCGGCTAGATAACGTGACGAATGAAAAATCATTGAATCTTTTGATGAAAATTCGCGAAATAAGAAAAAATACAGGTGCCAAATTTGAAGATGTAATATTGGCAGCTTTTTCCGCTAGTGTATACAAATACCATTTACGCGTAAGTATGTATAAGTATGTATAAACTTCTCATGCAACAAATAATAAGTCTAAAGAATTTGATTCTGAAATATGTTTAAATAATATCTAAGAAATGGAAAGATTTTTTACACAGTTAGTTTGCGTCAATCTGCGTTTAAACTTATTTGTCAATTACTAGCTTAAATTTTCTTATCGTTATATTATCGTAGATCCAGAAAACAGTTCCCGATACGTTAACAGCTATCTTGCCAATAAGAATGGCAATGCCTGACGAAAATTTAACATTAGATAACAAGTTTTCGATTGCACTCTTGCGAATTTGTATCTCTAATGTGAACGGGCAAACAATCGAGTCAAGTCAGGATTCTCAATTTTTTAAGCGTCTTCAAGATATTACAAGAGCAAATAATGAGCTCAGAAAGAGTTCAGACATTTTGCTTAATTATTGGTTCATGAAGTATCTATCCGCGCTACTGCCGGTGAAAATGTTGAAGGCTTCTCTTTTAAGTCACAGCACGATGGCATTTAGCAATATGCGCGGACCGGAAAAAGTTCGTATTTTGAATAACTCTTTGAGCAACATTGCTTTCTGGATACCAAACAAGTATCGTATCTATCTTTTCTTTATAACAAATAAAATTATTGTGCATTGTAACGATGTAAATGTGTAGATGCATCACAATTCGTTTCCAGAAGTACTACTGCTCTTGGCCTATCTCTGTTTAGTTACGGAGGCAATTTACAACTGTCTTTAATAGCTGATAAGTCAATCGTGAAGGACGAAACACTTTTAACGGAGCTATTAGAAAATACTGTACATGAAATAGAAACTGCTCATAATCATGTTGTACTGATGCGCCTATTGAAACCATCTGTTTTTCCGATAGAAACATCCGCGGAAAATGGTAATTCAAATGGAATTTTTAATTATTTCTACATTTAATACCTATATTTTGATTATATGCACATAGCAATAAAATATTTAGTAATAATTATATAAAAATTATTATATAATTATATATTATGTTATTTATATTTATAAAAGAAATCTTTCTGTATCTTTTTAGATATTGGCGTGTTTCAAGAAAGAAATATGAACAACTGAAATATTTGATCTCTTTTAGTAAGGTACTCTTAAAATTAATGCATTTGTGTCAAGAGTATAAATTACTTTAATAAATTTACATATTAAGTAATATACGTTTTTTATGGAATCATTTACACAGATTAATAATCTAATCTTTTTCATAAATTTGTTTAAAACTGTATTTTGTGAATAAAGTTTTTTCAATCTATATTTTGTGGTATATAAATGTATTCTTCTTAGTTATAGAATCCGAAATTATATGTTTTTATTGGTGAATTTAATATTGTAATGTTTTATTAAACACAGAGTACAATATTATTATATGTTTAAAATTTATGTGTTGTATCTATATGATACAAGTGATACAATGATATAAGTGATGTAATATTGATTAACAGTTAACAAACATTATTTGTAGATAATATTACTCATATTATTACCATTTTTTTCATGTAATTATAGTCAATGTTATCAGTTATCACGGAATTCCTTATCTCTTTATCCACAGAGCTTTATCAATGAATTCCTTATTACGATTATGATCCTTATGATTGATTAGTAATACTGTGATATATGTCAATTTCAGTAGAGAGATTAACGTACTGATACTGCATGCTGCATACTGCGTCCCATCATTATATCAAAATTTTGCAGTTGCGCAACAAGTCTGTATCCGCCTTAATCATCTTTTATTCAAATTAAATAAAATTACAACACTCGATATTTTTTCTCCAAATGAATTCAGCACGTAAATAATACGTCTATCTAGATATAGATTCAAATTCAGAGGGTACAAAGAATAGATCTCATCACAATTTACACTAATATGGTTATAATATTAATTGTAAGCTTCGTGTTACAAAATAAAATAGTCTTTAATCAATTTTATAATGCTTAAAATTAATGCTTAAGATTTTTGAAAAGTGTAACAATTCCTATGTGGTAATATAAGGTCTGTTTTCTATTTCAGCACTGAACTGCATTAGAACTCCTTTCTCGCTTTTGCCGAATATACATATTTCATTTTAGTTTCAAGTGTGAAGAGTGTACAGTAATTCAGGTATAGAAAACAGACCTATTGATTAGGAAAAATAAATATTTGTGTATGTATATAAGTAAAAATAATACATGTAGGATGTCAAAAGAAATCATTCAAAATTTATATAGTAGAATAGTAGGTAGTAATACTATCAACACTTTGTACATATTAATTAATTTAAAAAATTACAGAATTCAAAGAAATTGAAAATGTTTTTCAGTGAAGAACCATTGGAATCTCTCATTATTAAAGTAAAAAGGGCGAAGGATACTATCGAAGTAAATGACGTGAATATAGCTTTTCGTACTGTGAAAGACTTCAACACAGAAAACAGAGAAGACGTTTACGCGATATGTTTACTCTATATTAAAAGATAATTAGTAAAGAGCAGTATCAGGATAACTTATAAATTTTGCACAAAGATTTTGTACGTTATATTTTAAAATATTAAAATGTTCTGACTTGAAATCTTTTTTATATTAGTGCATTACAAAGATCTATGACTTGTTAATGCACGTACTTCTCATGCAATTTACATTGTACTTATCCTGAAATAGTAATACTCAAATATTGGCTGCATTTAGCAGAGAAAGCAGCTTTGCAACTGCATTAATTCTTGCTTTTAATTCTTCATAAATTTAAATATACATATGTATAATATGTATATGTATATATATGTATAAACTAATTATCATATAAAAGAATTTTACAACAGTTCTAAAGTCGCTTTTCTGCTGAACGCAACCATTATAACACTAAAATTGTAGGATAATTTTTAGATAGGTATATATAAGGGTGACGGTTCCTCAAGTAAAATTAATCGACTCATAGACTGTGTTCCTATATATACTGTCCCAATACTGAAAATGTATAATTAATTACATACACTATTGATTTTCAGTTCCGGCAATCAAAATATCAGAACACAAGCAATCATCCTTGACTTGATCTTAACAGTCATCTCGTGTATATATTTCTATTTGTAAAAGATTTATAAAAAGATTAGTTGAAGAATATTTATTAAAAAATAAAGAAATGTGAGGGGAATTGTTTAGATAATGAGTTTTTTTTACATAAGTTTTAATGTAGTCCAGTGATGTAGCAATAAAGAAAAGTCTTGAGAATCAATTGTTTCGTAATATTTTATTTTATTTGCATTGAATATTGTTCAGCATAGCAATCAAGAAATACAGAGAAATACTAGAGACAATACACTAATCATGGTTCACATTTGCAAAATATTAATGCGTTTAAAAACATATTAAAAAAAAGTGTCACAATCGATATGTCCATGACTGCACACTCGTGACAATATCATTCAAAAGTTAGGTCCCATCGCGCGCTCGGTGGCAATATTTTCACTCCGACCAGTGACAGAAAACATTTGATTGCACCTGTCCATAGGTCGCACGTACATGCGGAAAAAAAATTAATTCAGATAGATGCAGACTAACGCAGCTCGACTGGCCATCTCCTTCACTCACCTCCATATGTCAATCAAAATGAAAAATTACATTTTATTCAAGGCTCTATTTTCCAAACTGACCGGTAAAAATTTATGAACTTTTCCACAATATTCATTTCATGTCCCTTCATTGCATGCTCATTTTTTATTAACATATCACTGCTAATTTAGACCCTTCAAAAATAAACGCGACATTTTCATTAACATTGTAGCCATAGGCGACACGTATAAAAAATGCAATTTATTTGAATTGCTTATATCTCACAAGGAAAGTTAGGGAACCCGAAAATCTAGAAAAATCTGAAACATTGTGTAAAAGTAGAGCAGTTTATCCATAGTACGAAACTATTTTTTGTTGGTGTTCTGTTCCGTTTTGAAGAAATAAAATCACCCCTTGAAAAAATCTTTTTTTTTCTTCCGATCAAATTTCGTCGAAACTATGAGAGATAGAAAAAGTGTTCTTAATTAAAGTTAAATGGCTTGAAGTGTATTTTATGATAGTAATAAAAAAATTTTTTTTTAATGTTTCCCCCACTACTTCACATTTTTTTAAAATTTTTAAATTTTTTGTGACTAAATTAAAGATTATTTTAATACAAATTCAACCATGTGTGATAAAGTTATTTTCCAAAGTATCATTTTTGTAAAATAAACGCCTCTACACACACCATCTGTTCTCGTTTACGTTGTGCACACGCAGCAATTCTTCACGCAG
>NW_012026833.1:520401-525213 GCF_000956235.1 Wasmannia auropunctata
GAAGTTAGAATTGGAAGAAAAATATATTAAACTTGTTCACTCACTTTCGTGAGTGTAACTTTGATAAAAATGTTTCTTAAATTTTAGAATTTATTTATTTTTCGAAAGTGTATAAGGCGTGATGTTTTAATTTTTGCTAGTAGTATATGCAAAGTATCGTTGTAAATAATAAAAGTTTTTACAGTGCTCTGCATGGTCCACCTCAAACGGGTGAAAAACTAATGTTTTACTGGCTAGATAACGTGACAAATAATAAATCGTTGAATCTTTTAAAGAAAATTCGCAAGATAAGAAAACATACAGGTGTTAAATTTAATGATATAGTATTGGCAGCTTTATCCGCTAGTGTACACAAATATCATTTACGCGTAAGTATGTATAAAGCTTTCAACCAACAAATAACTCTAAAGAACTTCATTTAGAAATATGTTTGAATAATATCTAGAAAATAAAAAGATTTTTTTACAAATTTATATTTCGGCAATTCGCGTTCAAACTTGTTTTGCTAATATAATTTTTCTTATCGTATTATATTTTCGTAGATTAAGAAAACAGCTCCCGATGCGTTAACAACTATTTTCCCAGTAAGAATGGCAGTGCCTGGCACAAATTCAACGTTAAATAACGACTTTTCGCTTGCTGGTTTGCAAATTTGTGTCTCCAATGCAAATGGACAAACAATCGTCGATCCAAATCGAGATTCTCAGTTTTTTAAGCGCCTTCAAGATATTACAAGAGCAAATAACGAGCTTAGAAAGCGTTATGACATCTTGTTTAATTATTGGATTATGAAGTATCTGTCCGCACTATTTCCGGTGAAAATATTGAAGGCTTTTTTTTCAATAAATGACTGCACGGTTGTGTTTAGCAATATGCGTGGACCGGAAAAAGTTTGTATTCTGAATAATTCTGTGAGCAACTGTGTGTTCTGGATACCAATCAAGTATCGTATCTTTGTTTTTTTACAACAAATAAAATTATTGTGCATTATAGCAATATATATAGATGCATCACAATTCGTTTCCAGAAACACTACTGCTCTCGGCCTATCTCTGTTAAGCTACGGAGGCAATTTACAACTGTCTTTAATAGCTGATAAGTCAATCGTAAAGGATGAAACACTTTTTACGGAGTTATTAGAAAATATTGTATATGAAATAGAGACTGCTTATAATCATGTAGTAATGATGCGCCTATTGAAGCCATCAGATTTTCCGATAGAAACAACAGCGGAGAAAAGTAACGTAAATTAAAGTTTTAATTATTCCTACTTGAATTTAATTCCTATATTTTGTTTATACGCACGTCGTAATAAAATATTCAGTAAATTTGTATTCACAAAAGATATCTTTGTGTATTTTCAGATATCGGCGTGTTTCAAAAGAAGGAAATATAAGTGACTGAAATATTTTATCTCTTTTAACCCTCAGCTGGAGCAGTATTTGTATTTTCCGATTCTGGAGCACTGGGTGTGCAACACCCTGAACGTTTTCATTCGCATATATCTTTGTATGTGTCAAATTACGTGTTGTGTAACACGGAAACTACGTGCAATGCATTGCTATTTTCTTGGATGTTTGCTCATTATCTGATTAATATTAATATCATATGTTCTTACATTTATACATATATTATGTGTATTGATATTTTGCAACAGAGATTCATCGCAAAGAACGTCATAAATTCTAAAAGAAATATTGAAAACAATTTGCAGAAAATGGTGGATTTTGATGAATAAAATTAAAAATTTGCAAAACAGATGTTATGTACAAGGTGTTTCATTTTAATCACCCCAGGCGAATAACTCGAAGATGACATGGAATTGAAAAATACTTCAGACAAAAGTTGTACAACTTCAAGGGGAACTTAATTAAGGTGGTTTTATCGCTCAACACCAACTCGATAGTGTGACGTTGTCACATAAACGTTACACAATCGTATATGTACAGTCTATGCGAAATGTTTTAATTGAATTATTGAATTATTAGTCATATGGAGGGATTAACTTTTGACTGGAACTTGCCCGATAAAACCACCTTAAAATGGTACCATTGATTTGACTTTGTGTAGCATTGTCAAATTCAGAGAAAGATCACTTGAAATTTTTTAAATGGGACAAATCATTTTTTATTGCATATTCTTGTAGCTTATCTCGAAAAACCATTATAATTTCAAACCACTATGTTTGTACAAAATATTTTTCCATTAAGCATTTTTTGAGTTATAAGGCATAAAATTTACAGTACCGCTGGCATTAGCATTATCCAAGGTGCCCGAACAAAAGCTAAAACTTTTTGAATGTTGTTCAAGATCATGACCTTGACAAAACATGTTAAGAGCAAAACCATTAAAGATTGTTGATACTGTTTTCATTTTTGAAAATTATTATTTTTCAAAAAAAAAAGGAAAGTAATTCTCAATGGTCATGACCTTCACATGTTTTATCAAGAACACGATCCTGAACAATACATCCAAAAAAAGATTTTAGCCAGTGTTGGGACACCTTGGATAATACTGCGACATTCAAGCTTTATAATTCAAGCTTTTATAATTCAAGATATACTTAATTAAAAAATATTTTATCTATGTATTTTGGAAAGTTGTCGAGTTAAGCTACAAGAATATGTAATAAAAAATGAAGGGTTTAAGTTAAAAATTTTGAATTGACTTTTTTCTGACCTTGACAGCGCTACTTTTGGTAAAACCAATGATATCATTTTATATCTCCCTTGAAATCAAACAATTTTTGTTTAAAACATTCCTTTGTATCTAAAAGCCGATTCCAAATAAAAAGGGTGATAACTGACTTTACGGATCCTGTATACTAAAACTATGTAGCGCGCGCGTATCACGAAAAGAAATAATGATTTTATCTCGGATCCACAATACCGACATAATGACCAAAGTCCGGAAGTCTAGTTGTTTTCTTTATTTCAATCTGCACGCAAAAAAATGACTTAGCATTATCAGCTAAACATCAGTAGCTAGTTTAAACATTGCTGTTATTGCTAAAAGTTAGCTATTAAAGATAAAATATATTTGTTGTGAGATACAATTTTATTAGCTAAAATAAAAGCGTACTTTAACAGGAGTAGCTAAGAAAGTGGCACACGGATTGAATAACTTTGCTGAAAACTTTAAAAGTTTTGCTAAATATTCCTCAATAGGATTAGCTAAACGTCATTTGATTCTAGCAGCAAATTTTTTTTGCTGCAGCACCTACATTTTAATAACTAATAAATTTAGATTCAGCAACAACGATACTATAGCTGTCCCTATTTTAAGTACACATCTTAGCTGTCATAGCTATATTTTAGCTTTATTGGCTAATCTTTTTTTTGCGTGTGTGCGGAATATTTACAATACAAAAAATGAAAAATATTAATATATTCTATATGTTTTTAACTATATTATAATAATGTTATAAAGAAAATGAAATTATTTAATATAATCCCTAGTAAAAAAGAACTACTTGTGCAGTAAAAACACTACTGAAATGAGTATGTAGTAGTGTCACTGCTATACCAACAGTGCCACTACTATCATTTCAGTAGTGTTATTACTGCACTAGTAGTTCTTTTTTACGAGGGATTATATTATTCCTTATAAACAAACACAAAAAAAATACATATGAGTTTATCTAAAACATATTTTTCATTATACTATTATGTACTTTTGCAGATAAATTCAAATATAATTACTAGAAATTATTCAAAGACTTTAATGAGTTGTCGACTTGTCAATTGTTAATAGTTTATTGTTAGAAATATTAGTAATTTATTATATTACCCTCCCCCTACATATCGATAAGTAAAATTGAATGTCTTGGAAAAGTCTGGAATCAATTGTGGTGTTAAGATGGTAAAAATCAAAAGACACTTTTGTATCTTATGTGGAAAAAAACCACTTTTTTAATCTTAGACAACTATATATCTTATAAATGCGATAAAACCAAAAGTACCTCGATACCTAGACGAGAATTTTTTGCCTGCTTTCTTTTATCCCTCATTTATCTCATGTTCTTGACATTAAATGTTGTTTATACACAGATAATAAGAAAAAAGAATTGGTGGAGGTATGATTTAGGTGACCGGTACGCATTAGGCAACTCTCGCCCATTATTTTCGTGGCGGCAATAACGTGATAAAGCTATAGCTAAACCGATAATTTTAACATTAATCAATCACATTACCTGAAAATATTCGATCCATTTGATGTTCCCCGCTCACATGTTCCCCGCTCCTTGATATACAGACTGTTGATATGTGATCAAGGACGACATAAAATCGTGGCGCATTCGCAAGCTCGTCATCGACATATCAACGATAGCGAAATCCACGCGGCCCGATACGATCTCGCCCGTCACTCCAGATCAAGTACGAGTGTACGGATTTCACAGGCCATGCTCGGTTTATTTGCGAAACAATCTTCAAGGTAAAATTCAGAGAATACGTGGAGCCTCTTCAACCGTACATAAATATATACTAGCCACATAATTCCCAGCAAACGTTGTCGAAACCGACAAATTCTGAATTTGCTTAGCATCAATTAATTAAATCATGAGCGTATATCCAAAAAGGAAGGCGGTAACCCCTTCCCCCAAAATATCGAATAAAGCAATTCATTATTGCAAAAAATTACTGTTTTTGCATTAAGTTAACAGGATTGACAAATTTCCCCTCCCGAAAAAAAAACTTTTAGATACGCCCACACGCAAAAAAAAAGATTAGCCAATGAAGCTAAAATATAGCTATGGCAGCTAAGATGTGTACTTAAAATAGGGACAGCTAGTATCGCTGTTGCTGAATCTAA
>NW_012026833.1:525233-527811 GCF_000956235.1 Wasmannia auropunctata
CACCGACACCAGGAAAATTCCCGTGCTATTTCGCATTCATCATTCTCTAGGCGATGGGGAGGCCCTTCTGGGCCTATGGTTCAAAGCGATAATCGAGGAGGACGAAATGAAAGCGGCAAAAGCGAAGATCAAGGGTATCGCCTCGTCAGGCGACACTGAAAAATGTTCCAAGTCGTTGAAACAGCAAGTGAAAATGTCGACCGATAATACGTGGTGGAATCATAAAATTATCGCACTGAAACATCTGAACAAAAGAATTAAAGAGATCATCCGGCTAACAATAGCTTTACTTTCTTTCCCGAAATATTTTATTCAACAAGCTGTTCGTAGTATGGATGAAAAGTACGTTCAGTATTTAATCCGTTGAATTAAAAAAAATTTGATTCATCTTATTAAAAATAGATGAATAAAGAGATTTATTTTTTTATCAAACTGAATGCCTGAAAAGAAGTAAAAGTAAGATGTTTAAAATTTTTTCTGTCAAAATTAAAATTTATAATTTCACGAAAAATGTATTCTAATTAGATATATATATTATATGCTTTTCTTATATTACTATAATATATTAGAAATTAAAGCAATACTTTACACATTTCGAAAAATAGATCAATTTCAAGTAAATGTAACTTTGACAAAAATGGTTAGAAAAAGATTTCGAAAAATATTTCGAAGTTTGAATCTTTATACTTTTAAATTATATTTTAAATCTGACTGACTTTTTATTGACCTATACACAGATACAAATAGAAATAAGTTAAATCTCGAAATATGTTACAAACTTTGCAAAGTTTTATGCCATAAATGAGAGGTTTGATACAAATACAATTTATAGCTTCCGAAAGCGTGAATGTTTAACTTTAATTTGGTGGTTGTTGATGATCATGCGATTATTTTCTAACCAAGATACGCGATATTGTAGCAAAAAGAGTATCTTTTAACTTTAATTGCTCAGAAAAGACGAATGGAATAACGCTAATGACAAAAAGTGCAAAGATCACGGACACGGTACGTTTTGAAAACAATGTGATTATGTAACAGATATAAAGTGATTTCAACGACGTTTATTAATGTTCAGAATTACGTGCGTGTGTGCGATAAAATAATAAAATGATGATATAGTGCATTTTAAAAAGAATACTTTTTTTTATTAGCGAGTGTTATTCCAATTGTCTTTTATAAGAAGTTAAAGTTAAAGAGACATTTTTTGCTTCAATGCCGAGATGACACTTCATAATTTCTTCGAAGCCAAAAATTCGGCTAGTATTTTTGGAGGAAAAGCGGGAAAGTAGACTTGGAAGAAAACAATAAGTTGTACTTGTTTACTCACTTAGGTGAGTGTAATTTTGACAAAAATGTTTCTTTTTAGAATTTACCTATCGAAGCTGTATGAAGCGTGATACTTTAACCTTTTAACATCGGGGAAATATGAGTTAAAATCGATTTCTTATTAGACGTGAAATTTATAAATAAATTCAATAAATTTCTTATATGGAGCCCCCAACCTGATTGCTGATCGAAATATCGACCAGCCCCGCCCGCAAAGGTAAAGTCCAATGTAAAAAATTTAGCACGAAGGTTTGAGAGTATTTTCCTACATAATTTGATGCGCTGAATACGGGAAAAATAGTGAAAAAAATCCTGGTGGCATCCTTTATCTTGAAAATCGCCATTTCAAGGTTAAATTTTTTTTTTTAATGAAAGAAATAGCGATTTTCAAGGTCAAGGATGCTTCCAGGAATTTTTACACTATTTTTCCCATATTCAACGCATAAAATTTTCTCAAAAAAAAACATCAAATATTATGTGTCCTCTGGTTGGTCGATATATCGATCACTCCCGCCATTAAAAGGTTAATTTGCGCTAGTAGTGTGCACGCAGTATCGTTATAAATAAGTTTTGTTATGATAAATGTCATGATGCAAGTAGATATTATGAATAAATGCATCATGAAAATGTATGTTTTTACAGCGCTTTGCACGGTCCACCTCTAACGGGTGAAAAAATGTTTTACTGGCTTGATAACGTGACAAATGATAAATCGTTGAATCTTTTGATGAAAATTCGCGAGATAAAAAAACATACAGGTTCCAAATTTGAAGATGTAGTATTGGCAGCTTTTTCCGCTAGTGTACACAAATATCATTTACGCGTAAGTATGTATAAAGCTTTCAAGCAACAAATAAGTCTAAAGAACTTTATTCAAAAATTTGTTTAAATAATATCTAGAAAATAGAAAGATTTTTTTACACATTTATATTGCATCAATCTACGTCTAAGCTTGTTTTATTATTATTTTATTATTATAATTTTCCTTATCGTATTATGTTATCGTAGATCAAGAAAACAGCTCCCGATGCATTAACAGCTCTCTTCCCAGTAAAAATGGCAGTACCTGGCAAAAATTTAACGTTAGATAACAACTTTTCGGTTGCTGTCTTGCGAATTTGTATCTCCAATGCGAATGGGCAAACAATCGTCGAGCCAAATCGGGATTCTCAGTTTTTTAAGCGTCTTCAAGATATTACAAGAGCAAATAACGAGCTCAGAAAGCGTTCAGACATTTTGCTTAATTATTGGA
>NW_012026833.1:527831-529767 GCF_000956235.1 Wasmannia auropunctata
ATATTAAAGAATTTTACAACAGTTGTAAAATCGCTTTTTCTGCTGAACGGTAGCCATTATAAGACTGAAATGATAATTTTTAGATAGACATATAAGGGTGATGATTCCTCAAGTAAAAACAATCGACTTATAAGCTGTGTTTCGGTACACTGAGCAAATAAAAATGAAAATGTATAATTCGTTATGTATAGTATGGATTTTCAGTTCCGGCAGGGAAAATATTGGAATATATATAAGTAACCATCCTAGATTTGATCTCGACAGTCATCCCATATTTCTATTTCTATTTATAAAAGATTTATAAAAAGATTTATTGGAGAATATTAATTGGGGAATAAAGAGATATGAGAAAAATTGATTAGATAATGAGTTTTTTTTTTAATAAGTTTTAATGTAGTCCAGTGATGTAACGATAAAGAACAGTCTTGCAAATCAATTGTTTCGTAATACGTAATTTAATTTGCATTGAATATTGTTCAGCATAGCGATCAAGAAATACAGAGAAATACTAGAGATAATTAATACACTAATCGTGGTTCATATTTGCAAAATATTAATGCGTTTAAAAACCTATTAAAAAAAAGTGTCACAATTGATATATTCATGACTGCACACTCGCGACAATACCATTCAAAAATAAGGTCTCATCGCGCGTTCCGTGGCAATATTTTCACCCCCGCCAGTGACAGAAAAATTTAATTGTACCTGTCCAGGTCGCACGTACATGCGGAAAAAAAATTAATTCAGATAGACGCAGACTAACGCAGCTCGACTGATCGTCTCCTTCACTTGCCTCCATATGTCAATCAAAATGAAAAATTACATTTTATTCAAGGCTCTATTTTCCAAATTGACCGATAAAAAATTATGAACTTTTTTACAATATTCATTTCATGTCTCTTCATCGCATGCTCATTTTTTATTAACATATCACTGCTAGTTTAGACCCTTCAAAAATTAACGCGACATTTTCATTATCATTGTAGGCATAGGCGACATGTAAAAAAATGCAATTTATTTTAATTGCTTATATCTCACAATCAGTATTGAAACGGTCAATCTTATTTTAATTATATAAGCGAGTCAACGACTTTGAGTACAACCTATAGTTTCAATTTCAAGTAACTCTGACTATTTTCAATTCGCGAGTGTATTACCTAAGGGCATTTGACATTTGTGTCTCCGTCGTATCTTACGAAATACTCCGACGAAAAGTTACAACAATTCTGGTTATTTACATTTAAAGAAACGTTATTGTCACTGCCTATTGACGCATAAATTAATATTTGATATAATATTAAAACTATGTAGCGCGCGCGTATTACGAAAAGAAATAATGATTTTGCGAATATCTCGCATCCACAATGTATTAGCATAATGATCAAAATCCGGAATTCGATGTTGTTTTCTTCATTTCAAACTGCGTGCCGCAACAGTGTTGTAAGAAGCAATACCATTTATGTGATAATGACGTTTACCTTAAAATAGCTTGATTATATAAGATGAGAAGAACACCGGCTTGGAGTGGGGAAAACGAAAGGCACCAAAAATCTTATTTTATGGTTATCATGTCAGTACTAGTAATACTGCAGTAGAAGCGAGATATTTGGAAAATCATTATTCGTTTTTTGTGATACGCGTGCGCTACATAGTTTCAATATTATACCGAATATTAATTCATGCGTCATTGATATATATTAATATTTGGCAGAAACCAATATTGCGTCCGTAAAAAAATAAGACATTAAGGGGTTTAATTACAATCTGATTGCAAAAACAGACGAAGGATCTGGCTTTCTTATTTAAATAACATATTTTCTGGTCTTACAAAGTGATACAACGTGTCCCGGATCCTCCGAAAAACGAATAAGGTAAGTTTGCAAAATCAACCTTATCAGATTATCAGGGAAAATCCATATTGCTTGAAACTATAAAT
>NW_012026833.1:529787-537220 GCF_000956235.1 Wasmannia auropunctata
AAATTTTACTGTGCACTACAATGACAGTAGTAAAATACAGTAAAATTTATTGTAGTGCACAGTAAAATTTGCCTAAATACTATATTGTCCCACAATTAACACGATTTACAGGGTAAATTAAAAAAAAATTCTCTCCGTGCGGATACAAAGCCGCAGTTGTCGTCCAATCTCTGGCCAAGTGTTCCGTGCGTGAATTATCATCGTTTTTAAAGTGAATCAATCAAGTTCAGAGTAAAGCTCGGACAAATAACATCTATCATTTCCGGATTGTATAAGTTCACCCGCTTCGAGGCCCTTTTTCGGAGATTGGAAATTTGCGATCCGGAACGACATCTTTTTTTTGAGAAACCATTCAGATCAGCAAGTAGTGAGTCGTTTAATTTTCTTCTTTTTATTGTAATGAGTTCACTTTGGAGACATTTTCCCTATGAAGGTCAACTTTCTTAAATCTTATCAATAACAAAAATTGTCTTCTTAAAATAATGAACTCTCTATATTCTCTCCCTTTCTTAATCTCTTCCTCGCTATTCAGGATCGCCCGATTTACTTCAGACAAAGAGACGACTCGTATAGCTCCCTGCAATCCGACTAAATTATCTCCTATAAATTAATTTTCTTCTAGAAAAGATTTCTAATTTCATAAGCAAAAATTAACATTTTCTGTTTTGTGACAGTTTGAGAAAATTGATCTCCTAGCTGGATCATTTAAATCAAAGAAATTAAATGAAACAATCAATAATTTTAGTAAAACCTCCCGACGCGATTCTTCGGAAAATACGAAAATCGAGAGCCATGGCTAAATCATTAAGAAATCGCAGAAATAGGAGAGCGCGAAGGGCGGAGGAAAATGCTCGGGAGGTATCCAACACTTGAAGAATTTAAACGTATACAAATAGCGCCCTCCTCACTATCTCTTTTTCCATTATCTCTTCCTCCAATTTTCCTGGAGCCGGGATGAATTCCGCCTGTGCACTTGTCACTTACTCTTGAACTCTTTTTTTATATTTTTCAGACTTCCACTCCAAAGAATTCTTCGATCCACTCTCTCACTCTCCAGAACCGTGAGAACGTACTATCCCTCTCTAAGAATTCTTCTTCGTCGAGCATAGAATCCTTATGGAAAAATACTATTATATATATATTAAACTATATATTATATATACATACATACATACACATATATATATATATATTAAACTTATGAAAAAACTATTGGAAATTATTAGAAAGCTATTCAAATCCAATATTACATACTATATGTTTCAATAGTTTTTTTCATTACTCCAATAGCATTTTTCTATAAGGGAATAATAAAATTCAATGTCCCACACAAAGTTAAAAAAAACACTAATAATCTTAAAAATGTTCTATAACGCCCTAATTCATAAAAAAAGGTACTGCTAATGATATCTCTATTAAAACTTTTAAACTTTTTTTAATATTTTTTGTATCACTAGTGATTTTTACAATATTTGCATGGATTGATTAAAATATATGGAACATCTTGTACATATATATGGGGATCATTCTATAATAATTTCCTATAAGATTCCTATTATTATACATTAGAATATTCTATGATGATTTGATAAAACATTCTATAAAATCAGAAAGATAATCTCACTTGCACATGCTAATAATATTCCTACAACGTTCTTTACATTTTATACATATTATTTAAAAATATTCCAAAGTTCCTAGAAAATAATAGAATATTTCTACAATGTGACTGTACTACTTCAGCAGTGTCATTAGAGGTTATCAACATTAGTGATTTAAAATATATTATATGTATACAAAATACATTAGAAGATAAAACTATAATTTTTAATAGAGTTTTAAAAGACTCTTATTTGCTTTAATTTTGCATTTGATTTAAATATCGGGAGATCCTTTAATATATATTCCATTAATATATCGTTTTATTCTTAATAGCAATTTATAAATATTAATAAATGAATTTTAATTAAGCAAATACAATTATATAACTATAAGTGTTATATGTTACAATAATATTATCAATGGCTTTAATTAACAGAATAATAATTATATAAGAAAATTGTTATAAATTTCAGTATAAATAGTAGAAAAATTGACTACAATTTAATTCCACAAAGACTGAAATATTTCAAAATCTTCTGTATCAGAATTATGAAACAATATACCTAATTATGTAATATTTAATTTAATAATTAAAATTGTAAGTTTCTACAAACATCTAATACCTATAACATATATAGCAGTTTTTTTATTTATGGCCAATAACCAATCAGTCTATTATAAAATCCTTGAAGTTGTAAATTTCTTTTGTTGTTTTCCTTTCGTAATTTATTCTTTACTTCCAAATTATGACTCAATTTTTTAACAGATAACTCATTGTTCTTAGATCGAATTTTAAACAAATAATACATTTTCTCGATTATCAAGATAAGCAGCGCCAGGATCATACCGCCTATCATTATCATCAAAATCGGCGTTACATCGCTTATATCGATTATACCGTTAATCAACTTAATATTCGGGGAATTTCTTGCGAGATACTTGTTCCGCAGTTTGTTCAAAACGCCATTTAGCTGAAATCTCTGCAAGCTAAAAAGTACAAAAATATTAAAAAGATTCGAATTTTCAGATTTTTGAAAAGGAAGAAGCAATCGTAAGCGGTTTCATCTGTATTTTTTTGTAAGTATATAAATGTAAATAAATAAATATACTTATAGGTCTTACTGATAATTCATAAAGCCAGTGTAAGGATTTCCTTTTGTTAGCGTTAGCCCCAAATGATGGATTCTCCCGGTATCAATATATACGACCTTACACCGTACATGCATGTCCATAGCTTCTTTAAACACCTCCGTCATGTAAAATGCCACGTTCTCCCGCTGGCAGATCTGCGTGAGAATTGACGTGAATCGACTTAATGAAACTTAACGCCATTGAAGTCATTAATTAAGTAATATTGCTAACTTGCTCGAAACCCTCCATCGGTGTTGCTGGTAAATTCTTCTTCTCCTCCAGAAATTCGTACATTTTCAGAAACACTGGGTCGTTGGCATTCTGCGAAATTTAAAAGATTATAATTTGAAAAAAAAGTGATGTTTTTTTTCCAATTATATAGTCGAAATAGAATGACTCTTTTACGAACTCTCGCTGGTAATAAAGATTATAAGAACATAAAAAATTTAAGAATAAATATATTCCCTACAAATAAAAATTAAGTTCTCTAACATTTAAAATTATCAGATTTTCTACAAAAATTATTAAAATACGAAGATTTGTTTATGTGTAATGTTATAAGTCGTGTAATGTTAAAGCTTTTCAAATATTCTCGACTATAATCGTGAGCTTGTTTTTATTCGCGAGTGCTCCAATCAAAATTACTGCAAAATTACTGACTGTGTTACAAAAGTAATTTCTAAGCTCTCAATAAAGACAGACTTACGCTACGAATGTCGTACTCGGCGCTGTTTTGCATAACAATGAATTTGTAAGTGCCATCATTAACGTAATCTTCTAGAGTGGAAAAAGGCGGTCTAGGGGTATTGAGCGCCAGGAAGCTGATCAACGAGGCAGAATAACTGGCCAAAATTACTACCGACGAGATGTAAATCGAGAAAAAAGCCAACCTTATCGGCGACTCTCTGGGAAATTCTGCGATAGCATAAAAAATATATGTATGCGTTCTATTCTGGAGCTAAATATATGTACATACATTGACGTGATCATGACATCGACGCACTAATTGCATAAAATATCACCACAAATGATACAAAAATTATATAAATACAAATATTAAGTAAAATTATTAAATATTTCTATAATAAATATTACCTGGAAGACCCTGCTGGCAATAAATTCCCCAAACATTAATATAATTATCGGACATTAAGTTCATCAAGAGGTATCTATTTTTTGTCTTCTTCATAATAGTCAACAGAATAGAAGTGACTATTATTATCATTACTAATGATATCCAAATATCAAAGCCAAATGCCTGTAAAATTTATGGGTGGTCAACAAATAATTTATTGACTAGACTTTGTGATCGCAAATCTTCATCTATATAAATTATTTTAATACTATCTTTCTTTTTAAAAAAAAAGATATAATATAAATAATCTTAAATAATTTAGTTTTTAATTTTTTTAAAGGTAAATGTTTTGATATAGATAAAATATAATATTTAATTTTCTTGACAGAAAATAAATATAAAATCTTTGCTTTGTAAATCTTTCGTCATTTTATAATTGTAGACTGTATAATTAATATATGATATAGATAACTAATATATAGGGAAAAGTAAAAACATGTTGAACAATCTAATATTAACAATAAAATATATAATATTTATTTAAACTAAACAATTTGCAAAAAGAAATTGTAAGAACGTTATTTTTAGAATTGTAGAATTTTTGTTTTTAGCTAATTTTATATAAAATCAAGTCACACAAATATATGAATTATTTTTATCTCTTTAATCGTCTAAACTGATTATGTCTTTATCAGTATTAATAAAATGCATTAATTTCCAAGAAATAAATGGATATGTCTTTAGATTTTAATATTGGCGACTTTTTACTATTAATTAACAATAATATACATTATTAATGTAAACATAATATATTATTACCTTTAAGTATAAGTTCCATTGCACAGCGGCCACTTCAGGTTCCTTAAAATAGAGGCGGTATCGCGAGCGTACCAATGGGATTGTAAAGTCGATGTCGTTCTGTCTGCGCGTCGTTATCGTGAATAAGGAAAGGGCGACGTCGGCTTCATTGGCTACCAACTGGCCGATCGCACCTGTCCAGTTGTTTTTCTGCTGGTTCCAGCTACCAAATCCCTTCACTGGATCCAGAATCTTCACCGTGAAGTTCATAACTTTACTAAGCTCTATCAGCACTAAACCCAAAAACCCGCCGAATTTACCGTTCTTCAGTGAGACTAGCGGCGAGTTCTGAAAGCATTTATCAACAGAAAATCAAGTCATTATCTACATGTCTGTGATTTGTTAAATTTTAATATTGATTCTAAAAAATTCTAATATCTAATTCTAATATCGGCAAATTCAATTTTGAAGTGATTTTCTTCAAGGTGATTACTTTCTACACTCACAACCTGTTCTGTCGCTAATCGCAACCATCAGTGCGGCGCACAACGAAATTCGGAAAAGATGAAAAACTTACTTTCACAGACGCCACGCGTACAACTTCGCCAAACATATCGCTCCTCCTGGCATAAATGCTCTTTCGCGTCTTCAAGATTAGACCTCTATCGGGGAACCACGTAGCCAGATCGAACGTTCTGGTGCGATTATCGCGTACGGCGTACCACTCGACCAGAGTCGGGCGATCGTAACACAGGACCAGCATCTCGGTGCTGACGTCCACATTGAAGATGTTATCAGTAGGATGCGTACAGTGTTCCTCGAGGGGATTTCCAGGACGTTGAAGGAATACGACAAACCAGATAGGGTAGGAGATGGGCTTTATGCTTCTCGTGGCTTTGGCGAATTCGTCCATGGTCTTCCCAGTGTCGAGGAGAACGACAAACAACGGCCGCGCGACATTTTCCTGGTACTCATTGTACTTGCTCGTCAGATCAGAGAAAGTTGTGGTCATGGTCATGATTCGCTGTCGTGAGAATTCGCGCGACCACATGTGCACCAACGTTGTCATGTTGAAATCTGCGATATTTGCATTTGATAATGGTATTATATTTTAAATTAATGTCAGCATCAGATATTCTTTGGATCGTTCAATAATTATATTTAATACAATTAAATTGAGAGAAGGCCAATGAACGGTCATAGCAGGATCATGGTGCTCACTAATATTTCTGTATAAATTTACATACATAATTTAGTTTCACAAACTGCGCGCCGTTACTTTCGGTCTCGACGTAATTCTTGTTTGAAACAGAGCAGTAATGTCACATTATTATAAAATTGATAATTATTTTAATAAATACTAATGCTCGCAGTTTGTGGAGCTATAGAATATGTATGTAAAATATGTAAGAAATATTATTAGAGAAATATTAATAAGCAGCAAGATCCTGCTATGACCATTTGTTATAACCTTCTCTCAATTTAATTGTATTAAAACACATTTACGATCGGATATATACACTAAAATTTTTGCGTTATGTAACACTTAATTATTTATTTTTTAATTAAATGATGGATTAATATTATATTAATAATTATATGTTATTAATTGCTATATATTATATATATTTGTAATTTATTTATTTATAATTTTTAGATAATTCTGGATTCGTCTGCTTTATCGACAAAACGCAATAATTTTTGTACAATGTTCGTATGTATTCGGTACAATCATTCCTCTACGGAGACAAACAAAACGGATGATGGTGCAAACGGGTACAAACGATTCCAAAACAACACCCGCTTGCAGATTTAAAATATCTCATAATGGGGTGCTAATCTTTTTTTAACTCTTTATAATTTTGAACCCTTTAAGGTACGAATAAAAAGAAGAGTGGTACAAAGGGGTATAAATCAAGCTTAATTTAATGTGTATTTAAATATTTTTTTTATAGTCGGATGCCAAAGATTCACATAGGTAAAATGGCTGTTGGATCGTACAAAAAACGTTCTTTGTACAAGAGTTGCGCTCTAGTGCAACATATTTAGCAATATATTTAGTATTCATTCCTGTGCTGTGTTCGCATTATATTTGTAACAACAAATATAAATAATTAAAATAATATACTATATATATATATATATATATATATATATATATATAGACACATCCGCGATAGCCTCCATATTTTATGTATATTCATCTTTTTCTTTAATGCTCAACCTACAAAAACAATGCATTTTTCTATTCCTCAACGCCATATATATATATATATATAATATACATAAAATATGGAGGCTACCGCGGATGTGTCTTTATTAATCAGCATAGCATTAATCATTCAGATAGCGAGGATGACGAGTGGATACCGAAGGATACCAAACAGTCAGTATTATATGAAAAAATGTTCAGATGTTGATTTCAATAATATAATGCTTAAAAATTCTGTCGTTAAATTTCTAATAAATTATATTGATGCTAATATACCACATAGTTCCGTCTTTAGTGACGAAAGTGTCTTCAGCGAACGATAATATTTCGATTAGATCTTGGCTTTTATCAACATCGCTGTCATCGTTTTTCTTCTTCTTGCTTTATCTCGCTCCCTCGATCTTTGATTAAAAATGCACAAATTCTTTATTCACATATAATATTATATAATTAGAAATTTAGCAACAGAATTTCTAAGCATTGAAATCAACATCTGAAATTTCTTTCAATGCTGATCCGACTCTTCGGTATTGATCAGGCATCCTCGCTATCTGAATAATTGATGCTATCTGACAAAGACACATGTCCGTTAGCCTCCATATTTTTTATATATTC
>NW_012026833.1:538154-543844 GCF_000956235.1 Wasmannia auropunctata
CTCTGCCTATCTTTCCCAAAAATACCTTTGAAATCGGAATTTTGAATCTTTCAAGACCAGAATACCTCTTCAACTTCATTATTTTACTGTTAAATAGCAAATAAAACCGAACTAATTTGCATGCAAAGTTATTATTTAATATTTATTCAAAAATTTGCGGAAACTTTCTTTTCGCCAATTGGTCGGAAGTGCAGTATAAGAAACAATAGCCGGAAATTGTTCTCGGTACTTACCGCAATTATCAGATCGCACGAATATAACGCATGACGTGCGATAATATCTGTGGATGTCGTTGATCAATTGGGAATAATTGTTAATGCCTATTCCCTTCGTCAGCGATTTGGTGTCTATCAGGAGGAAGAGCATCGCAATCGATCGCACTATCATACACTTCATTTTGCAGATTTGAAAACGAGTACTTGAATAAAACTGTTACCGACAAGTAAAAAAAAATAAAAATCTACTTTGTTCTTGTTCTTTGGGCACTATTACAATAAAACAATTAACGATTTCGGAGAGAGGAGACGAAATCGGTATCCTAATTTCGAAATCCTACAAAAAATATGAATCGCGAAATTCTTCGAATCCGTCGAAAACCTAAATATCGCTGAGCCGAGAATTAAGGAATGGAATAAGAGTACCCGCGATTCAAGAGGCGAACGCATGACTACAGGGTGATCATCGCAAACAGGGATTTATCGGATCTGAGGATCTAGGGGGTGAGCACGAAAGATGCCACCGGGTGATGTGGATGTGCGGCATTATTACAAATTACATGGAGATATGCGACGATACGATTTTTATCAGCGAATTATTTATCCGAAGGGAAAGCCGAATAAATTATTCACCGTCGTAAATGATTCGGTGATATAAGGTATTGAACCTGTTACATGACAGCTTCCAGATTAACACTAAAATATTTTTAATATATAATGATCTTATGCTTTTTATTCTAATACTACAATTGAAAAAAAGAGGTAGTGATTGTGACAGTTAAATCTATACCTGAAATAGAAACATCATGGACGAGGCGTAGATAAGTATAATTGGTTCCGGGCAGCTTATAATAACACGGTGGTCTGTTTTTGTATCGGATAAATAATTTGATGAAGCGATAGCGTACGTCTCTCACCAAGTACTTATATTCCCAAAGAGAAACAATAGCCGGAAATTGTTTCACGTACGCCGTTACTCACCGTAATTGTCAGCACCGTGATCGATCGTATCCATTCATTATGTATTTCATGTGCTCCCATACATAATGAATGGGTCACTCGATCACGATGGTCCGACAATTTCATGTGCTCCGAGCCTAAAAGAATCTTATGTAAATCAGTATGGCAACTTTATGGTGGATATTCGTTAGTCCAGCGGTCTTATGTTATGCTTTTGCATTTCATGTGCTATCGGCCAAAATTTCTGATATCAGAAAGGCAACAGATTTCACACAGTCTCTGTAAATCTAACGATGTCGGCAAACTGCTGCTAGAAATCTGACGAATCTGTTGACATTCTATGCCAGCAAATTGGCAACAGAAATCGGGCAGACTCTGTTGACTACGGACTTAATTGACCCTAATTGCACATTGGCAAATTGCAGACACAGAGCAGGATCTGTGCAACACAGTCTGACAGCAGATTGACAACAAAAATTGAGCAGATTTTTTAAACGCAGTATTATTATCGGCAGAAATCAAACAGAAGTTGCGCCGTCACTGAATATCTGCAAGACTGCCACAGATATAGTGTTCATTGGTAACCATTTCCCGCATTTATAAAATTTGTTGAGCTCTCTATATAATCAATATTGAAACTCGGATATGTCACAATTATTTGTGTATTATTCATGTATTGTCGTACTTATTGTTAGTACGAGATATGAATAATATTTTTGCACCAAAGAAGCTAATTGAGCATAGTATTATTACTATTATTAAAAAATAATTGCTAATATATAGAGAAAAAGAGCGAAGATATTTTCTTTAGATTAAAATATTCTCGGAGAGAGAGAGATAGAAAGGAATCAAATACTTTAATGTAAAATACAATTTTTATTAATATTGTAAAACAGTTTAAAATTACTCAACAGCAAAATTAAAGCATCACCTATTCTGATCCCTAAAAATAGACAAAGTTCAAGAGAGCATAACTTGTAAAAAATAATTATAATAAAATGTTTTAAAAAGCATTTTACAGTTTGGAGTCTCTACTTTTGAAATTCATGATTCATTAAATAACTTACTGATTCTTTACGGAGCTACACGGATGCAAGTGAAGATGCATCAAATTTAAAAATTTTTTATTTACTTTAAGAAGTTCCATGGCGTGAATTAAAAATTGCATACAAATACGACTTACAGCGTTTAAAAGCGTGAATCTTTTTTTTGTAATTTGCGCATTCGATAAGCGTTATGCAGTTTTTTACCGAATTATTCAATACTAAAGCAAAATTGGTCTTTTTTATTTCAATGATGAGTAACTCGATAAAAAAAAATCGCATAATGCTCAACGACTATTTAAGTCGCAAATTAAAAGTAAAGACTGATTTTTTCGAACACTGGTAAACAGTATTTCTATGCAATTTTTGATTCACGCCATGAAAACTTGCAAGTTCCATAATCCGAAATAAAAATCGCACATAAATGCAGTTTAGAGTTTTCGAAAGTGAATTTTTAACTTTAATTTGCGCATTCGGAGAGCGTTGTGCGATTTTTTTCACCGAGTTATTTAACATTGAAACAAAAATGGTCCTTATGCTTCAACATTGAATAATTCGGTGACAAAAAATTGCAAAAAATGCAAATTAAAGATAAAGATATACCCTTTCAAATGCTATAAACTGCATTTATGTGCAATTTTTAATTAGTATCAAGAAGCCTTGCAAAATTCGTAACAAAGTTTATCACATTTTTATTTACGTATAGCTCCGTAAAAAGTCAGTAAAACGTTGTTTACTGTCGATATAAAAATAAAGACTAAATTGTAAAATGCTTTTGAAAAATTTTATTGTAATTTATCTTTTTTTTGTGTGATATTACACTCTCCTTTTAGCAATTTCTTCGAAAATCATTTTCAAGTCTGAATGTTCTTGAATTTCGCAAAAACTCGGATATTTAATGACGTCTCTGAAAATTATAACGATTGTTAACCCTGCGTGCGCTATGATGGGAAATATTAATATAGCAAATCATGTGGGATATCTCATCCTATGTTGCAGTTCACTTTAAGAGGGTATTCTAGTCTAGCGGATCGGAAAAATTGATTTTTTTACATATTTTGCAAATATTTGATATGGAAAATATGTCTGCAAAAGGATTTAGCCTGATTCGCAAAATTAACAAAGTTATAGGCCGGTACTTGTAATCGATTCTTATATTTAAGATCGTCTTAAGTATAGGATCGTCTTAAGATTTTACAATTAAGCCAATTAGCATCCGCCATATTAGCATCTTAAGACGTTACTTAAGACGGCTTCGAAATAAAAACCGACTTATGAATACCGGCCATAGCACTTGATAGAGAGTAGTCTCAATCTATGTAATCAGTACAAAATGCTTTAAACGCGTTTTTCTCGAAACCACGTTTTTCAAATTGGTACCCATAATATCTCGAAAACCAATTGACTAATCAATTCGGGCTTGTGCATGCATCTTCAACATATGCGTGGCTATAGCCCCTACCTCGATCAAGTCAAATTATGTTTTTGTTAAATTTTTACAACTCTTTAAAGTTGGAAAAAATGATAAAAATCGAAAATTAATTTTCAAAGTAATGTCAATTTTTAAATTTTTAATATTTTATTTATGTTCTGGTACCAGGTATAGTCAAACTTTATACTAATTGAAAATTTCTTTGATTTTTTTGTATTAAATGAGTAGAACAGCCGGAATTATGGGTACCGGACCAATCTTTTTTCTTCATGACCTCAGTATATATATTGTATATAGCGCTTATTTATAGTTATATTTAAATACAAATATTTTGAAACATGCTTGAAATATGTACAAATATGTAGGACAAACTTTGTCCCAAAAAACTTTATACTTTCTTTTAAAAAAATTCGTAAAAATAGCATAAAAATTTGTCCTCTAGACTAGAATACCCCCTTAAATATATTAATTTAAAGTACGATAATAATTTCAATCGTCACAGCATTGGTTTAAAACTTGCGCGCAACATTTTTTTAAAAGTCATACAAGTTTAAATTTTGCTGGAGTATGTCACATCTAGTACGAAAAGTTAAAAAATATTAAAATTTATTTTAAAAACATTTTTCAATTTTTTAAATAACTTTATTGATCTGATTACAAATATGGATCTATTAACATTGAATAGTCATGAATCATCACAAAGTGTCATTTTATGAAAATCTTTAGAAATCACTAAAATATTTTGATAAGTCTCCGAAATTATACTAAAAAATTTTCTGAAAATTCTGCAACGTGAAGAACATTTTCAGGAAAATTAATTTTTAGTCTTTCAGAGAAATTCAGAGAAACTTTTTCACCGGGGTTTCCTGTGTGAAAATTTATATACAATTATTTCATTGTATATTTCGTTCCATTGGTCCACCAAGTTTTGACTAATATTTTTACAAAAGGTAAGATCGATTTCGTTCAATTTAGTACATTTTGTAAAAAGTTGAAAACATATAGCAGGTGTCACGGAATCCAAGCTCATCAAGTTTAAGGATTTTAAATTTTTACACAACGCTAGTGTTTCCAAATCACGCTTATTGAGAGTTTCATACTGATCAGAATAGCTCAAGTCGACTTTTTCCAGGCGTTGACAGGAGGAAAACAATCTACTGAAGGCACTACTCCTGTCACAATTATAATCCTTTATCCAGCATCTGTAAACAAAAACCAATACGATTATAGCAATTGCATGCAAAAAAAGATAAGCATATAAATTTCAAAAAAGAATACGATATGTTTTAAAAGAAACACTTTCACATACGTACCCAGAAAAATTTATTTCTATCAAATTCTTACAATCGGCAAGAGCATAAATCTCTTGCGATGTAATAGAGCATTGCATTAAATTTAATCTTTCCAAATTGAGGCAATTTTTTAATTCTATAACGACTGCAGTATCTATGTTTAAATCCGTATTTGCTAAATTTAAGTCACGCATCTGTCGATTTTTCTGTAGTATTTCACATAAAGTATTAGATTTTAATGATGTAATATTTTCAAGATGTAAACGTTCCAAAAACTGTAAATTTTTTAGGTATGAAATACCTTCGAAATATAGGCAATTACAACCATTTAGATCCAATTCTAAAAAATATATGTATAATATTATAATTATGTTTAATTTACCAGTAATCATAACAATCACAGAGTTATATATGTACGTACCTTTCAAATTTTTGCATATTTCTGAAATATCACCCAGAAGTCCAGAATAAAAGACATATCTGCAGCGACTTAATCGTAAGTATGTTAAATGTCTGCAGCAAGTTTTTATAAATTCACTAAAATTCGGAGCATAAAATTGGCAATACGCCAGATCCAACTGTAGTAAATGTTTACATCTAGGTGCAAAGTAATCAAATAACTGACGGATATTTATATGCATATATGTTAGGTGTATATTCCGTAAGTTCAAACATTTGTACAGCAGAGGATCACGTGATAAATAATTGAAGCGCTTATTGACTCTGCTCATGCGACTTAATGACGTCA
>NW_012026833.1:543894-554896 GCF_000956235.1 Wasmannia auropunctata
ATTTGATTACATAATATAATATTTATAAAAAAATTATACTTTATAAGCTTAATATACTTTACAGAGAGTGTAGAAAAATTGCAAGCCGATATTATCTCTGTGGATTCATCTGAAACAGGTTTGACATCTTTTACACACTTTTTGTGATTCAAACAATTTTTTAAAAAGCGATGCAAATATCCCTGCCTAAAAGATGGCACTTCAGGGGCCATCTGTTGAGACACTTGCTCGTGCCCAAGCTTACTTTTATGAAAACTCTCTATTATATCGCTGCAAATAATATTAAAATAAATTTATTTTAATTTTTAGGAGAATAAATTGAGACTGAATATGATAGACAACATATTATGATGTACCTTTTACAAATAATACAATATTCGTCAAAGTTTTCCTGAAGTTGAAGTACATCCAAATGTGGATCTTTAAGATCTGGTGTTGTATTAAAAACTTTCTTATAATTGTGACGATAAGAGCGATTAATCCGACGAATTCTTTCTAACACGTTGTTTAAGTTCCACTTGGGACTTCTAGGAAGGATAAATTCTGATGTGCCAATAAGCATTACATGACCACCTAGCGCCCTGTAGCTTATTGAGTATTCCCATTCTAATTTTAACATTTTGGTTTTAAAATCGTACGGCCGTAAATCCGCACAATATAGTCCTGATATTGTAATCCGCCAAACAGAGTTCAGATTTTTTTTATCCCATAATATAAACCATTGATCATCAGATTTTTGTGCCCAAATTCGTTCAACATTGTAGTATCCGCATTTTTTCGGTATAGTCACTCTGACAGGATAACAGGCTTCATAAAATTCGATATCTTTAATATAAAAATCATAATTAAAATCTTTTCTCAACAAAAATGTATCTTTAACAATATCTTATTTATCAATTCAAATATTACTTACTAATATAGTTCAACGGAAATTTGGCCATATACTTTGTTATAAAATCACTTAACCTCATAGGTGGTGTGTGCAATAGTTCGTAAGTTCTCTGTATTAAAGAATAAGAGAGATGCAACAAAATCTTGCATAAAGTTGGATTGCGATTTATACAGGACGATAACAGGTAATTATATAGCATTATACAGGAAGAAAATATACAATTTATGTTATATAGTAAATACGTACCTCTTTAAAATCCTCATATTCTGTAAATTTGATAGGTTTAATTTGTTCAATTAGCTTAGAGTTAACAAATCTGCTACTGTTCTTTCGAGTACAACAATTAGGCTTTGCAACTTGATAAATAAAGTCTACATGATCAGCCTCTTTTACGGATACTCTGTTTACATATGAATAATTTATATTATTTTTAAAATGTACAAGACAATGAGAATGGGATGTCATTTTCTTTGTCTGAAAAAAATAAAAAGCATGAAGAATTATTTTTATGCCTTTATGTATTATATACATTCACAAGGTATCCAGTAAATCGCCTGCAATACTTCGAAAGATAATTCTGGACTCAAAAAGAAAGAAAAAAGGTTATATAAATTTAAAGGTTATATAAATCCGGAAATAAGCATTTTCCAAATTATAACTACTTTTATGTTTAAAAAATTGTAATTAATTTTTTTTATTATAATCATAATAACAAACATAATTTATATTAAAGATCATAATTAATTATAATAATAATTCGTTTGTTCCCAAATTTTACGTGAAAACATAATTCGCTTGGCATCCTTTTTTAAATTTTTAATTTTTTTTTTTAATTCCTTGATATTTTTACATACATTATTTTTAGAATAAAGGATAAACATAAACAAATACTTAAATCGAATTAAATAAGATATTCAAATAGCCACCTTCAGCACGAATGCAGGCCATTATTCTTCCAACAAAAAAATTCCGAACTCTTTGAAAAATATTTAAATTCTGCTCAAATATTCTAATTAATATTTGATTAACCAAACTTGATTTAAATATCTGTTTATGTTTATTCTTCATTCTATACATAATGTAATCATATTTACAAATCCTGACAAATTTAAAAAAAATTAAAATTAAAAATTAAATAAATAAAAAAGAGAAATGCCAAGCGGACTATATCTCCACGTAATGAATCCTAAGAAAAAATAAATTATTATAACAAATTATGATTATTATTACAAATTATGATTGTTAATATAGTTACGATTGTGAAAAACAAATTACAATTATTTTTAACAAATAAGTGAGAATAACGCGAAAATAACTTATTTTCGGACCTGTGTTTATCGTATATTTATTATCATTTTTTCTCCAATTTGGGTCCCGAATCACTTCTCGAAGTATTGCAGACGACCCGATTTATTGGACACCCTGTATACTAAAGTGCCAATTTATAAAATCATATATCTAAACTAATGCTACTATGAAAAAATTATTTAATTTAATTTCGCTTGCTCACTTTCAACACCAATTTGAAAGTAATACTCTTATACGAACGCTGTTTGTTAACCGAAAAATATTGCTATCAAAATATTAAATAGAAGCAGCATTTAACAATATTTAACAATAATTCTTAAAATAATTATTTTTCTTTACTCTCTCGCAGAATTATGCTTTCATCAGATATTTCAATCAGGAAACGAAAAGACATTAAAATGGATAGAAATGAATTCATTTCGGCATTTCCGAATTTGCAATACAATTGGCAGTACATTGATAACTCAACCTTTTATTTAGATGTCTTTTCTGTCTTCGCGTTTGCTACATGTTCGCTATGCATATGTTTTTATGATAAAATGAGAATGATAAAAAAGTGTCAATTTTGGCCTTCAGAGCACATCTGAATAGACCTTGAAAAATCATTGTCCTCAAAAAGCAAGAAATAACAATCGTTTGTCCGAAAAGTGATAGGAGCTGTTGTGATAAGCAATTTGTCATTCTTCTATTTTAAATGAATAATGTATGGATTATTTTTCGTTTATTAAATAAATTGGCAGAACTACCTCTCGTCCTTTTTAAGTTTAGATATTTGTACTTTCGCTTTCTTGGATTTTCCTTTTGTTTTTTGTAATAAATTAACTAGAATTTTTTATTTGAATATTGATTATTTTATGCGATAGTAACTAAATCGATCCGGAAACATCCCAGAACGTAGGGACCAATTTCGATCAGTCTGTTGAAATATATCTGATCTAAGTGCAGCCAAAAGCTTTAAACTCTTAACAGGAACAAAAATGCTAAAATGGCTTAAATATAGCAAAAAATGACATTATTCATATATATACGGTTAATAAGTGGAAAATCATGATTTTAACTATAAGTATAAATACATATTCTTCATGTAAAAATCGCTGATTACTTTATAAAGCATTATCCAGGATACATCACGTGAAGATACAGTCCGCCTAGAATCCCTTAACAGAATCAGACCTCACAGTTCTCCTACTATATTTACTATATTTAGTAACTCCAAACCCTCTCTGCCATGTGCGAAGGCCTGCGTGCGTGTGTGCGTGTATGTATGAGCGCGTCCAAGTGTGAGCGAATCATCTGCATTTTCATCACAATTTGATGATACTAATGATTTTTTCTTTAAGTAACCCTGAAGGAATTAAGCGGTGATAGAAATGTTTTTTTTTGGAATCAACCAGTTTTACCGAAAAACTATATACGAATCTTGCAACGTAAGAACAATATCTTACAATACGTTGACCTACCTTGCACCCACATATATGTCCACTAACAGCATCGAGCAATCGAGCTTTGAATAATATATTCTGAGAATCTACTAGTATATTGAATACTTTGTACAGTCAATATACGGATTCTCTCTCAATTACAAATTTAAAATCTCTGATTCTTAATATTATCAGATCAAATCATTAGTATCATCAGATTATGATAAAAGTGAAATGTAAATTCGCTCACACTTTATCTGTGTGCCCGCGCGCGCGCGCTCACGCACCACACACACACGCGCGCGCACACACACACACACACACACACACAGATGGCAGAGAGGGTTTGAAGTCACTAAGGCTGCGTTTCGATATTCATTGCCAGTACTGAAAATCTATAGTGCATGTAACGTATATTATAGATTTTTAGTGCTTGCAATGACTATCGGAACGCAGCCTAATAAATATATCACAGGAGTGATGAACTGTATATAAGATATCCTGACCTCTGTCAAGGGATGCTAGACTGATGATTGTACCTCCACGTGGTGCATCTTGGTTAATGCTAAAGTAGCTAACATAAAGAATGTACATTTATGACTAAAATCATGATTTTCTACTTATTAACCATATAAGTGAATAATATCATTTTTTACTATATTTAATTAAGCCATTCTAGCAACGTTCCCATCACTTCTCGATTAAACGATTGTTAATTCTTGTATTTTAATTGTGAATCCAAACCATGATTTTTCAAGGTCTATTCATTGCTGCAGGGTATGCTTTGGAGCCAAAACCGACACTTTTTTAATATCCTCCTTCTATATATTCATTCATATGACACGTTCTTGTAGCATAATTAATAACTCTATTAAGAAACAAATTATTTACCTTGTTTTAATTACCATATATGTATATATATTTTGTGTGTGTGTGTATGTAATTCAACTTAAATACAAAATTTTTATAGACGAACAAAATGCAATGTGCTATTCACTTCGTTACAGCCACTGAAGAAATGGAACGATCGAGAATCTGAATAATGCTGGTTCTACATTCATCGCATCGCAGCGCCGCAATCGTTGCGATCTAGCTGTGATCCAATCAGTGTCGAGCTAGATTGACGTTGATTGGCTCGCAATGTTTGCGGTGCAACTAATGTTGAATCAGCTTTAAAACTTGTTACGTCTCTTATTGTAGACCCGGCCTTATTTTCCTTAAAGGTTCATCTACAATGAGAGTAGTAAGTCGTAAGACGTAAGAAATTGACCAATCAGTCGATTATTCATCTCACATGAGATGAATATAATCAATTGTAATTGATCAATTTTGATAATGATCTTTATTGATAATGAAAAGAAATTTTAAATAAAATATAAATAATCTCGAAGCTCGATCATATGTACTTACCACTGCGAGAACACGTTAAGATGCAATATAAATCTTTGAAACAATGGATTATAATATTGTCATAAAACAGTCCTACTTTATAAAGTTTATTGTCAAATTTAATTGTTTCGTTTAACTTGTACATCCGTTATATTAAAATCAAGTGTATACATATAAATAATAAAGTTAGCAGTGTAATAGCTCTATACGCAATACATGATCAGATTCTTGAGGTAAATTTTATCAAGATCGAGAAATATGCGTGATGTAGAAACTGTAGTGTTTAATTGTAAATTGAGACTTTCCTTCTGAAGTTTAACATACTGCTTAAATAATTATGACATAGAAAAATTTTATTCAAATGAAAGCATGAAATCTCTATAATGTAATCTGTAAGGTACTATACGAGTCGATTTTGAATTTAATGTAGTCCTGCTGCTGTAAGCTTTTCAATCTGAGAGCATGTATGTCGTATTGAAAATTGCAAAGTTTGACGGAATGCGCAGACTTGCTAAAATTTTTCTCGGGAATGCGGTTTACAGCGTGCGTCATAAAGTTTGAACCTTTCTCTTTAATTTGAAAAAATAATAAGTTGCTACGATTTTTTTACAAATTTAAAGCATTTTGTAACTCTTGAATTTTTCTCATGTACGATTATATTGGCATTTCCCGATATGCACCATAAGAAAATAAGGTTGGCAATCGGATTTTACACACAGTGTGTATGTGTGTATGTTTTACACACGTATGTACGCGCGCACTCAATGTGCAAAATCCGACCGCCAACTTCCCTATGGTGTACGTCAGGTAATGCCGACTGTACATGAGAAAATCACAAAGTTTGACGGAATGCTCGGACTTGCTTTCTTTTCTGGAGATGCCGTTTGAAGCGTCATAAAGCTCGAATCTTCCTCTTTAATTAAAAAAAAAACAAGTCGCTACAATTTTTTTACAAAGTTACGTATACAGCATTTTAACCCCTGTATCTTTCACATGTATACTCGGCATTACCCGAGGTGTACCATAGAGAGATTAGAGATCGGATTTTGAACATTGTGTGCGATCGGGCGTGTGTAAAATATACACAAATACGCACACGGTGTGCAAAATCCGATTGCCAACATGAGATAGACAACCCAATGCCATACGTGAGAAAAATACAAGAGCTACTTTAAAATACTAGAATTTTTGTAAAAAAACATCATAGCGACTTGTCTTTTTTTTCAAATTAAAGAGAAAGATTCAAATTTTATGACGCTGCAAACCGCATCCGAGAAAAATTTTTTATAAAACTTAAAATTATTAGAAAAGGCAATGGCATTAAATTTTTGCTGCATCTAATCGAATCAAATCTGAATCAAATTTTCCCAGATTTACATTACATATTAATTTAAACGTAATAAATACGAAAATTTATATTATTCATATTATTTTACACAATGATTTAAACAAATTGAAAACCTGTTTTCGATTTATATCTCGTTACAAAGGATCATGATCTTATATAACATTTTGAACTAGAAAATATGTAATTAATAATATGGGAATACACGAATAGTTAGAATGAATTTTCAAATATTTTATTAATCTATATGTATACATTACATACATCAAAAATATTTAATTATTTATTAGATAAGACTAATTGGTCGCGCGGTAGATATATGTATAAATGAAGCAAATAAAATAGGCGATCGATTCAAAATCAAACCATTGTCGATTCAAAATTCTTTGTATCTTACAGATTCGAAAACGAACTCGAATCAAATTAATACACTGTAATTCAGTTTGATTCGAATTCGATCTATTCGCACATCTCTATAGTCACACTTAATGCACGAAAGAAAAAAATGTTAACATTTATTTAAAAAATATTTTCATCTTTTTAATGATTTTATTGACCTGATTTATCACGGATATGTATCTATTAACATTGAGTAGTGATGAATCATTACAAAGTGACATTTTATGAAAATCTTGGAAAATCACTAAAATATTTTGATAATCCCTGAAATTTTATGGAAAAATTCTCTGAAAAACTCTACGTGTGCGAAATGACGAGCATTAACAGGAAAATTAATTTTCGTACTTACAGAGGAATTTTCAGAAAAATTAAAAGAAATTTTTTCACCAGAGATTCCAGTGTGAACAGAATTTATTCAAGTACAATGATACACAGTTACATTGAGTATTTCGTTCCACTGATCAACCAAGCTCTGACTTATATTTTCACAAAAGGTGAGATCGATCTCGATCAGTTTAGAACATTTCGTGAAAAATTGGGAACATATATCAGGTGTCACAGAATCCAAGCTCACCAAGTTTAAGTATTTTAAATTTTTACACAAAGCTAGTGTTTCCAAATCACGCTTGGTGATAAATTCAAATTTGCTCAAGTCGACTTTTTCCAGGCGTTGACAGGAAGAAAACAATCTATAGAGAACACCACCATTGTCACTAGAATCGATTATCTTGCAGCTGTAAACAAGAGCCAATACGATTATTGCATGCAAAAAAGATAAGCATATATAGATTTCAAAGAAGAATGCGATATATTTTAAAAGAAATATTTTCACGTACATACCTAGAAAAATTTATTTCTTTCAGATTCTTACAATCGGCAAGAGCATCGATCCCTTGCGATGTAAAAGAGCAATCCATTAAATTTAATCTTTCCAAATTGAAGCAATTTTTTAATTCTATAGCGACTGTATCTATGTTTAAACGCGTATTTGCTAAATTTAAGTTACGCATCTGTCGATTTTTCTGTAGTACATCACATAAAGTCTTAGTTTGTAATCTAGGTATACGTGCAAGTTGTAAACTTTCCAAAAACTGTAAATTTTTAAGGTGTAAAATACCTTCGTTACTTATGCAACCACAATAATTTAGATCCAATTCTAAAAAATATATGTATAACAGTATAATTATGTTTAATTTACCAGTGACCATAATAATCACAGAGTTATATATGTACGTACCTTTCAAATTTTTGCATATCTCTGAAATATCACGTAGGTTAGAATTAAAGACATAATCGCAGTGACTTAATCGTAGGTGTGTTAAATGTCTGCAGCAAGTTTTTATAAATTCCCTAAACTCCGGAGCAAAAAATTCGCAATATGCCAGATCCAATTGGAGTATACGTTTACACCTGGGTGCAAAGTAATCAAAGAACTGACAGATACTTGTATGCATATATGTTAGGTGTATATTCCGTAAGTTCAAACATTTGTACAGCAGAGGATCGCGTGATAAATTATTGAAGCGTTTATTGACTCTGCTCATGCGACTTAATGATGTCACATCTAAGTTTTTCAATATTTCCAGTATCACTTCATCCTGCAATGATAAAATATAATTTAGTTACATAATATAATATTTATTAAGAAAATTATACTTTTAAGCTTAAAATACTTTACAGAGAGCGTTGAAAAATTGCAAGCAGATATTATCTCTTTGGATTCATCTGAAGGAGGTTTGACATCTTTTACACACATTTTATAATTTAAACAATTTTTTAAAAAACGATGCAAATATCCTTGCCTAAAAGATGGCACTTCAGGGGCCATCTGTTGAGACACTTGCTCGTACCCAAGCTTACTCTCATGAAAACTCTCTATTGTATCGCTGCAAATAACATTGGAATATATTTTAATTTTTAGGAAAATAAAATAAAATCGAATACTGGTGGACTACATATTATGCTGTACCTTTTACAAATAATACAATATTTGTCAAAGTTCTTTTGAAGTTGAAGTACGTTCGAATGTGGGTCTTCACGATATGTGCGTATATGTTGCCACATGCTTCCTAACAAGTTACTTAAGTTCTCTTTAGGACATCTAGGAAGAATTAATTCTGATGTACCAATAAGCATTACAGCTATGTCCATACAGCTTCCTGAGTGATGCCAATATTCTAATTTAAGCACTTTGGTTTTAAAATCGCATGGCCATAAATTCGGGATCATATTGTATAGGTCTGGAATTGAAGTCATCTGAAAAGACCAATTCTTTTCATTCCACAATAGAAACCATTGATCATCAGATTTTTGTGCCCAAATTCGTTTAACATTTTTGTATATCTTTATCAGTATGGTCACTCTGATAGGATAACAGGCTTCATAAAATTCGATATCTTTAACATAGAAAACATAATTACAACCTATTCTCAATAAAAGTGTATCTTTAACAATATCTTATTTAAAATTCAAATATTATACTTACTAATATATTTTTGTTCACCCATATTCAGTGGTATAAGATTCATTGGTCTTGTAGGTGCAGATGTGTTGCCGTGCAATAGTCCGTAAGTTCTCTGTATTAAAAAGTAAGCCGAAAAATGCAACAAAATCTTGCATAAAGTTGGATTGCAATTTATACAAGACAATAATAGCAAATGATAGAAAAAAATACAATTTATGTCATAGTAAATATGTACCTCTTTAAAATCTTCATAATTTGTAAATTTGGTATATAATGGTTCAATTATCTTAGAGTTATCAAATGTGCTAAAATTACTGTTATTTTGAGTACAACAATTAGGCTTTGCAACTTGATAAATAAAGTCAACATGATCTGTTTCTTCTACGGATACTCTATTTACATATGAATATTTAACATTATCTTCAAAATATAAAGGATGAGAATGGGATGTCATTTTCTCTATCTGAAAAAAAAATGAAAAGTGTGGAAAATTATTTTTGTGCTTTTTTATGTATATAAGTATACATATAAACTAAAATGCCATATTTATAATATCATATACCATGTATCTAAAATAATTCTATTTTATATAAATAATTATTTAATTTGACTTTATTTTGCTCACTTTCAATACCGACTTGGAATACTTATATATGCAGAAGGATATATAACAAATGCTATTTGTTAGCAAATAATATTGCATTTAGTGTGATTAAAATATTAAATAAAAGCAGTGTTTAATAATACTTAACAATAATTCTTAAATTAATTCTCCTTCTTTGTTTTACCCCTCCCCCCCCCCTCCTGTGACATTATGCTCCCACCAGGTATTTTATATTTATAATAATCGCGTTGAAAAGACACAACGGTTGAGTGAATTCAGTAATTTTTGTCTGTAATTGAAATAGACCTTTAAATTCATGATAAATCTAGAAAAATATTTCAATGGCAATCGCTTACTCTACCGTCCGATCTCTGAACGCAACCAATGTGTACTATCAAAACCGTTGACAACACTGACCAGCAACTTATTGAACAGCTTATTCGACAAGAGACACAAATCGAATAAAAGATCGATGTATATTCGTAACTGACTCTTATCGGGACAACTGATCAATATATATACATAGGGAGCTTTCCAGATAAATCAACACAGGTATCATTCTGTCTTTGTTCAATATTTATTGTTAGTGAAAAATAAAAACAAAATGTGAAAAACAAATGACTCTGTGTCGATTTATCTGGAAAGCTCTCATATGGCTATGTTATTCTGATAAGAACTGATTATGAAATATATATATCGACCTTCATACCTCTTTCAATGTTCAATGTGCAATATCTAAGCGCAAATTCGAATAATTTGATAACTCAACTTTAAAATAACTTATATTTAGATCTCTTGTCCACGTTTGCTACGTGTTCGCCATGTACATTTTTGTGTAATAGTTGAATATGATCGAGGAGAATAATCGATTATGGTTTGTTAATTTTTATGTCTTTCGACTATTGTAGAATAGACTTAAGACGTTCTACAATACGTCGTATGTAGGATCGTAAACCGTAAAGCGTAAGCCGTAAAAATTGATCAATCACAATCGAATATAAGAAGAACATTCGATTGTGATTGATCAGTTTTTATGATTTTGGGTGCCTTTTTATACGCAGAACGCAGCAACAGTAAAATGTCACGTAATTCAAATTTTTCAAAACCGCTTCCGCCGCATTTGCTGCGCATGAAAAGGAATTTGCAGCAACATATTATTAAAATATTTAACCTTAATATA
>NW_012026833.1:554916-555431 GCF_000956235.1 Wasmannia auropunctata
TAGATAACAACTTCTCGATTGCTTTCTTGCGAATTTGTATCTCCAATGCGAATGGGCAAACAATCGTCGAGCCAAATCTGGATTCTCAGTTTTTTAAGCGTCTTCAAGATATTACAAGATCAAATAACGAGCTCAGAAAGAGTTCAGACATTTTGCTTAATTATTGGTTCATGAAGTATCCGTCCGCGCTATTACCGGCAAAAATGTATATGCAGGTTTCTCGTTTAGTAAGTGACTGCACGATGGGATTTAGCAATATGCGCGGACCAGACAAAGTTCGTATACTTAATAATTCTTTGAGCAACGCTGTCTTTTGGATACCAATCAGGTATCGTATCTAACTTTTTTTATAATAAATATAATATTATACATTTTAGAAATATATGTATAGATGCATCACAATTCGTTTCCAGAAACTCTGTTGCTCTCGGCATATCTCTGTTAAGTTACGGAAGCAATTTACAAATGTCTTTAATAGCTGATAAGTCAATCGTAAAGATCGGAAGAGCACACGT
>NW_012026833.1:555451-558095 GCF_000956235.1 Wasmannia auropunctata
TTATGTGGTAATATAAGCTCTGTTTTCTTTCCGTACTATGAAAAGCTTAAACACGGAAAACAGAGAAGAGTTACTCGACGTATTCAAAGATACCAAAGAGCAGTGTTAGAATAACTTACAAATCTTGCACAAGAATTTTGTAAGTTGTATTTGAAAATGTAAAAATGTGTTGATAAAATTATTTTATTATATTTATGCATTACAAAGATGCTTGTTGATGTACGTATTTCTGTACGTCCAGTTTACACTGTCCTAAAGGAGTAATATACTCAAATATTGGCTGCGTTATGCAGCAGAGAAATTACCTTTGCAACTGCAGTTATGAAATTCTTTAACATAATTAATTCTTGCTCTTAGTTCTTCATGGATCTAAATGTATAAACTAATTATATGAAAGATTTTTATAACAAAATTTGTTTTGCAAAATTGCTTTTTCTGCTGAACGCAGCCATTATAAGACTGAAATTGTAGGATAATTTTTAGATAGGCGTATAAAGGTGATGGTTCCTCAAGTAAAAACAATCGACTTATAAGCTGTGTTTCGGTACACTGAGCAAATAATAATGAAAATGTATAATTCGTTATGTATAGTACAGATTTTCAGTTCCGGCGAGGAAAATATTGGAATACATAAGTAACCATCCTAGATTTGATTTCGACAGTTATCCTATATTTCTATTTCTATTTATAAAAGATTTATAAAAAGATTTATTGGAGAATATTAATTGAGGAATAAAGAGATATGAGGGAAATTGTTCAGATAATGAATTTTTTAAAAATAAGTTTTAATGTAGTCCAATAATGTAACGATAAAGAACAGTCTTGAGAATCAATTGTTTCGTAATATTTAATTTAATTTGCATTGAATATTGTTTAGCATAGCGATCAAGCAATACAGAGAAATACTAGAAACAATTAATACACTAATCGTGGTTCACATTTGGAAAATATTAATGCGTTTAAAAACCTATTTAAAAAAAGTGTCACAATTGATATGTTCACGACTGCACACTCGCGATAATACCATTAAAAAATTAGGTCCCATTGCGCGTTTGGTGGCAATATTTTCACTCCCGCCTGTGACAGAAAACATTTGATTGCACCTGTCCATAGGTCACACGTACATGCGGAAAAAGAAATTAATTCAGATAGATGCAGACTAACGCAGCTCGACTGACCGTCTCCTTCACTCGCCTTCATATGTCAATCAAAATAAAAAATTACATTTTATTCAAGGCTCTATTTTCCAAACTGACCAATAAAAAATTATGAACTTTTTCACAATATTTATTTCATGTCTCTTTATCGCATGCTCATTTTTTATTAACATATCACTGCTAGTTTAGACCCTTAAAAAATAAACGCGACATTTTCATTAACATTGTAGCCATAAGCGACACGTATAAAAAATGCAATTTATTTGAATTGCTTATATCTCACAAGGGAAGTTAGGGAACCCGAAAATCCAGACAAATCTGAAACTTTGTGTAAAAGTAAAGCAGTTCAGTTCCGTAGTACGAAACTATTTTTTGTTGGTGCTCTATTCCGTTTTGAAGGGATAAAATCACCCCTTAAAAAAAATCGGTTTTTTTCTTCCGATGTAAATATCGTCGAAACTATGAGAGATAGAAAAAGTGTTTTTAATCAAAGTTAAATAACTTGAAGTGTACTTTATGATAGTAATAAAAAAATTTTTTTAAATAATTCCCCCACCACTTCACATTTTTAAAAAATTTTTAAAGTTTTTGTGACTAAATTAAAGATTATTTTAATACAAATTCAACCATGTGTGATAAAGTTATTTTCCAAAGTTTCATTTGTGAGAAATAATTACAAACACCTCTATACGCACACCATCTGTACTCGTTTACGCTGCGTGAAGAATTGCGCACACGCAGCAATTCTTTACGCAGCACGTTCTGATCGCATTTTTACATTTAACAAGGAATAACGATGTAAGCAAATCTATTTTCGCGATATTCTGCGGATGTATAATTATGAATCGTTTTTATCGCGCACGGCTAGACAACGCTTACAAAGCAAAATTTGAATATCGTAGAATATTAAGTCAAATCGGTGTAAACAACTTATTGTGAAAACAGTCTGTACGTATAATCACGTTTTTTATTTTATCAGTTTATATTTGCAAAGCATTTGAATAAACATTTGAATATTAATTAATTTCAAGACTGAAATAGTGAAAGACGCATACGCAGTAAAATATTCCTATTTTTATTGTAGTATAATATAAATATAAGTAGGAATATATATTGTGCAATATTTATTAATAAATTAAAATTTGTGCGATATAGAAGTTTTTTGCATGAACTGTGGTCTGTCTCATCGTCCGAACGTTATAATTTACATGAATAATATTTTGCATTTGATTTTTATAATTATATAATAATATTAATAAAAACCAATATTAACACAATTTTGTTGTTTTACTGTTTTATTTATACTATAAGTTGTAAAGATGTATTACTTCATATTATGTATAATTAGATAAAGTGAATAGTAAAGATTTATTTATTCTTTTTTCCGTTTTTCACTTTTTTTTCTGCGTTCTCGTTTTATATATATATATATATATATTTAAATCCTATAAATTAAAATTAAATGTTATGATAATTACAAATTTCGT
>NW_012026833.1:558173-559693 GCF_000956235.1 Wasmannia auropunctata
AACAAAAACAAATAATACTCACAATAAACGTTGTAAGCGCCAAACTAAACGTAATCTTTCTTTATCGAGAATTCACGCGGTTATTGCCATTTAATCTAATGATGAATCAGTTATCGATATACGCATGATTACATTTGTTATCGATGAAATCTCAAAAACGATCATATTGTTGCGCCCGTCTCCGGCGCGACTTGCTCTCGCTATGTTGAGGCTCTAGTCTCACCGATCATTACTTATAGATCATCTTCAGGAGCGACATCGGAAGAACGATCAACCCTTCAGGCCACGAGTTGTTTGGCGGCCTGTCAGATTTAAACATGAGCTTGGATGCATGAATGGTTTATCTTGTACGTACAAGTTAATAATAAACGATTGCTTCGTTCTCAAAGGATCGAGAGAGTGTTTTTTTGTTTCCTGCGAGCACATTATGCGAGTATACGGTTTCTCTACCGCAAAAGTGCGAATGCTAGTTCGCAAATGCGGAAATTCAAATGCGAGTTTGCGACCCCTTGACGCAACAATATTATGATTTGGCTTGAATTATGGATGATTCTTTATTTTTCCTTCCCGTGACTTGCGAGATACTCCGACGGAAAGTTGCAACAGTTCTGGATATTTACATTTAAAGGAACGTCATTGTCATTGTCTATTGATGCATAAATTAATATTGGGTATATGCTGCAGGGTGTCCGAAAAGTCAGTTATTGCCCTTTTTATTTGGAAACGGCTTTAGATACAAAAAAATGTTTCAAAAGTTGTTTGACTTCCAGGGGGACATAAAATGGTACCATTGGTTTGATCTTTGGTAGCGCTGTCAAGGTCAGGGAAAAGTCACTTCAAATTTTTTAAATGAAACCCCCTATTTTTTATTACATATCTTTGTAGCTTATCCCAAAAGCTTTCCAAAACACATAGATAAAATAGTTTTTTAAAAATAAATTTTGATTTATGAAGCTTAAATTTTGCAGTAGGGGAGAGTTGCCGAATGCGTATCACTTAAGATATTTTTTGTTTGGTTATATTTTACATTTAGTACTATTTAGAATGCAAATATACGTTGGAAATTGTAGGTTGATGTTCAAGGCATTTAATATTACATGTTAATTTTTCACTAATAGCAAATTAATTTATTCTAAACTTTTTTGTAATATGCTGTCAAAAGATTCATCAAATCGGTCGCCTAAATCGTATCTGTGAATTTTATTAATAGTACCTTCTTCTAAACTATTGAATTTATGAATGAAAATAATTAAAAGCACAAGATTGATAAAAGAATCATGAATTAATATCTACTTTAATTGTAATTTATCAAAGAATACAGCTGTTTTGCTTATGCAACTCTATGACGGTTTTTCGTCTACAGACTTGCTACAGAACAACTTCGATCGTGTCAAAATAAATAATGTTAATTATCTCATGTGATCTATAAAGATAAAGACACATTAATGTTTCTAAATTGTACCGATACGATATAAGAACTCTTATGCTGATTAGGTTAGGTATGATTTAGGAAACTTGAC
>NW_012026833.1:559715-561666 GCF_000956235.1 Wasmannia auropunctata
GTGCTCTTCCGATGTGTGATTTCATCCCTTCAAAACGGAATAGAGCACCAACAAAAAATAGTTTCGTACTACGGAAGAACTGCTCTACTTTTACAAAGTTTCAAATTTTTCTGAATTTTCGAATTCCCTAACTTTCCTTGTCAGTATTGAAACGGTCAATCTTATTCTAATTATATAAGTGTATCAACGACTTCGAGTACAACGTATAGTTTCAATTTCAAGAAACTGTGACTATTTTCAATTCGCGAGTGTACTACCTTAAGGCATGTGACATTTGTGTCTCCGTCGTACCTTACGAAATACTCCGACGAAAAGTTACAACAATTCTGGATATTTACATTTAAAGAAACGTTATTGTCACTGCCTATTGACGTATAAATTAATATTTGATATAATATTAAAACTATATAGCGCGCGCGTATTACGAAAAGAAATAATGATTTTACGAATATGTCGCATCGACAATGTCGTATTAGCATAATGACCAAAATCCGGAGCTCGATGTTGTTTTTTTCATTTCAAACTGCATGCGACAGTTACAAGAAGTAATACCATTTATGTGATAATGGCATTATCTTAATTACCTTAGAACAACTGGATTATAGTTAGAACACCGGCTTGGAGTGGGGAAAACAAAAGGCACCAACCCGAAAAGAACATACTTATATGGTTATCATGTACATATGTCAGTACTGTTAATACTATAGAAGAGAGATATTTAGAAAATCATTATTCGTTTTTTATGATACGCGTTTTGTGATATACGCTACATAGCTTCAATATTATACCGAATTTTAATTTATGCGTCAATGATATATACTAATATTTGGCGGAAGCCAATATTGCGTCCGTAAAAAAATAAGACATTAAAAGGTTCAGTTACAATTTGATTGCGAAAACAGACGAAAAATCTGTGTGTATTTTCTGGTCTTACAAAGTGATACAACGTGTCCCGGATCCTCCGAAAAACGAATAAGGTAAGTTTGCAATCTAAGATCAATCTTATCAGAATATCAGGGAATATCCATATTGCTTGAAACTATAAATTATGCAGCAAATGATATTTTTCAAAGAATTCTTTCTTAGATATATATCTGGCAAATAAGAAATAACTTACACTGAGAGAAAATATTTTGTATTTATGACTATAATTGCATAGTAAAAAATTATGATTAGCAATATTTTTATAGCTACTTTATAGTTATTACACATACTTTACAGCACTATTTTTATAGTTGTTATTACTCTAATGTTAATAATAATAACCTTATATATATAATTCTATCAAAAATGATAAAATTTTACTATAATTTATTAGAGTTTAAGGAAAGTTTCTGCGCATTTTTGGCAATTTTTATTTTTTTAAATAAAATTAATGGTACAGTACCTGTTAAACAAAGTATTTGTCATTGTTTTCTACCACCTTTGCCCACCTCTCAGGCAGCATGCGAATGCCACGTTGAAAGAATTCGTTATCTTTTGACGTAACGGATAATTGGATTGTCAAAAGATAACGAATTCTTTCAACGTGGTATTCGTATGCTGCCTGAAAGGTGGGCAAAAGTGGTAGAAAACGATGGCAAATACTTCGATTAACAGATGCTGTAGTATTTATTTAAAAAAAATAAAAATTGTCAAAAATGCGCGGGAACTTTCCCTACACCCTACAATATAATAATTTGAAATATTAATATAGCAAAGTATTAAAATTCATATAACAAATGAAATAAATATTTGTTTGTAGTAAATGCAACTCCAATTACAGTAAGTATAACTAGTTTCTTAACGTTTGCTTACTATTTATATTGTAATAATATCTAAGAAATAAGTAAACAAAAATATAATATCAATCATAATGTATAACCATAATGCATTGTTTAAAGCAGCTATAATTTGCATGGTTAAATTAATTATAATTATAGTTTTCTCCAAAATTAATATAAATTATAAT
>NW_012026833.1:561744-562290 GCF_000956235.1 Wasmannia auropunctata
ACTTCCGTGATTATACGTACAGACTGTTCCCACAATAAGTTATTTACAACGATTTGATTCGATATTCTACAACCTTTAAATTTTGCTTTGTAAGCGTTGTCCAGCCGTGCGCGATAAAAACAATTCATAATTATACGTCCGCAGAATATTGTGAAAATAGATTTGCTTTCATCATTATCTCTTGTTAAATGCAAAAATACGATCAGAATGTGCTGCGTGAAGAATTGCAGCGTGCGCGCAACGTAAACGAGTAAAGATGGTATGCGTATAGAAGCGTTTGTAATTATTTCTCGAAAATTATACTTTGAAAAATAACTTTTTTATACATGGTTGAATTTGTATTAAAATAACCTTTAATTTGGTTATAAAAAAAATTTTTAAATTAAAAAAATGAAGTGGTAGGGGAATTATTAAAAAAAATTTTTTATAAATTTTTCTTATTACTATCATAAAGTACACTTCAAGCCATTCAACTTTGATCACTAACATTTTTTTCTATCTCTCATAGTTTCGACGATATTCACGTCGGAAGATCGGAAGAGCACA
>NW_012026833.1:562312-568012 GCF_000956235.1 Wasmannia auropunctata
AATTAATCAACAAATTTTTAAATCTCAGACGAGATATGCAACCAGAAAGAAAGAGATCAAACTCGATCGTTTTAAATGGAATTACACGTCAGAGATTGTGGGAATTGTTGGGAACTGCTTGCGTCTTCCTGTTCGCACCTCTCATCGTGATCGCTCTAATATTTTTGTACATCTATCGTCGTTTGGTCGAGATCGCGTTAAGAATCAAGTTGCGGAGCAAGTTCGCCGGTCTCTTGGAGGGCGCGGATTGCGTATGGGCCGTTGAAGAAGCTGTTTCTCCATCCGTTATTAATATCTTGATAATACTGGAGAATGCCGCGCAGGAATCAAACGCGATGTTCCTGGAGTCTTTCAGGAATTTGATAAATGAACGGATTATTTTGAAGGCCCCTGGCACGATGCTTGAGAAACTCTTGTACCTTCGAAGTCAGAAATTTGGTTACTGTTTTTGGGAGAGAAGCGAGACGGTGGACCTGAAAGACAGAATCAGATGGCTGGAGTGTGTAAATGCCAACTGCGACGGGTCCTGCGAGGATATATGCAGCGAGTCCTTCAGAAAGACCTTGGAAAACGTGTGCAACAAACCGTTACCCGATGATGACCGGGCCACGTGGGAGATTCTCGTCGGCAGACGCTGCCGGAGGTCCAGATCTCACAAAAAGGATTATTTATATCCTGCAGATTGCTTTAACACCGACACCCGGAAAATTCCCGTGATATTTCGCATTCATCATTCTCTGGGCGATGGAGAGGCCCTTGTAGGCTTATTACTTAAAATGATCGAAAAGGACGAGACGAAAGAGGAGAGTGTGAAAATCAAGAGTATCGATTCGTCCGGCGAGATTGAAAAACATTTCAAAGAGATGGTTTCGACATTTTTCAATAATGAAATGATTGAGTCGTTAAAACAGCAAGCGAAAATGTCGATGGATCGTACGTGGTATGGAAGAATTAAGAAGATCACGCTGCTAACGATGGCTTTACTTTCTTTTCCGAAATACTTCATTCAACTAGCTGTTCGTAGCATGGAGGAAAAGTGCGTTCATTCAGTATTTGGTTCAATGTACATTAAACAAAATGTTTATTCCTATTGGAAATAGATGAATAAACAGATTTATTTATTTATCAAACTTAATGCCTGAAAAAATGAGAAAAAATGAAAAGATGTTCAAAATCTCTATTGTTAAAATTAAAATTTATAATTTCATGAAAAATTAATTCTAATTAAATATATTTAATATATCTATCTTTTTTATACTATTATTAGAAATTTAAGCAACAACTTACACATTTCGAAAACTAGATAAATATCAAGTGTACTTTTGACAAAAATAATTAGAAAGAGATGTTCCGAGGAACACTTTGAAGTTTAAAATCTTCATTTTTCAGTACTTTAGATCTGACTATTTTTTTATTGAGTTACGCAGATACAAATGGAGATCCATTAAATCTCAAAATTTGTTACAAACTTTGCAAAGTTTCATGCCGTAAATGAGAAATCGAATAAAAATATAGTTTATAACTTCCAAAAGCGTGAATGTTTAGCTTTAATTTGCGTACTTATTGATTGTCATGCAATTATTGTTTATCGAGTTATTTGGCATTAAAGCAGAAAGTATCTCTTTTAACATTAACTGACCATAAAAAATAAATAAAATAATACTCTAATAAAAAAAAGTGCATAGTTCTCTTTAAAATATATCTCATTATTTTATCATTTTATCGCACGTAACTTCGAACATTAATAAAGAAACGTTATTGAAAGCACTTCATATCTGTTACATAATCGCATTGTTTTAAAAATCGCTGGCACGACGTTTGAGAATCTGTTCTATCTTCGAAACCAAAAATTCGACTAGTATGTTTGGAAGAGAAGCGAGAAAGTAGAGGTAGATTTGGAAGAAAAATATGTTAAACTTGTTCACTCACTTAGATAAGTGTAACTTTGACAAAAATGTTTCTTAAATTTTAGAATTTATTTATTTTTCGAAGGTGTATAAGACGTGATGTTTTAATTTTTGCTAGTAGTATATGCAAAATATTGTTGTAAATAATAAAAGTTTTTACAGCGCTCTGCATGGTCCACCTTTAACGGGTAAAAAAATAATGTTTTACTGGCTAGATAATGTGACAAATGATAAATCATTGAATCTTTTAATGAAAATTCGCAAGATAAAAACACATACAGGTGTTAAATTTAATGATATAGTATTGGCAGCTTTTTCCGCTAGTGTACACAAATATCATTTACGCGTAAGTATGTATAAAGCTTTCAAGCAACAAATAACTCTAAAGAACTTTATTCAGAAATATGTTTGAATAATATTTAGAAAATAAAAAAATTTTTTTACACATTTATATTTTGTCAATCTGCGTTCAGACTCGTTTTACTATCATAATGTTTTTTATCGTATTATATTATAGATCAAGAAAACAGCTCCCGATGCATTAACAGCTATCTTGCCAACAAGAATGGCAATGCCTGGTACAAATTTAACGTTAAATAACGACTTTTCGTTTGCTTTCTTGCAAATTTGTATCGCTAATGCAAATGGACAAACAATCGTCGATCCAAATCGAGATTCTCAGTTTTTTAAGCGCCTTAAAGATATTACAAGAGCAAATAACGAGTTCAGAAAGCGTTCAGACCTTTTGGTTAATTATTGGATCATGAAGTATCTGTCCGCATTATTGCCGGTGAAAATGTTATTGAAGACTTTTTTTTTATGGGATGGCACGGTTGGATTTAGCAATATGCGCGGACCGGAAAAAGTTCGTATTTTGAATAATTCTGTGAGAAACTGTGTGTTCTGGGTACCAACTAAGTATCGTATCTTTGTTTTTTTTACAGTAAATAAAGTTATTGTGCATTGTAGCAATTTATATATAGATGCATCACATTTTGTTTCCAGAAACTCTATTGCTCTCGGCTTATCTCTGTTAAGCTACGGAGGCAATTTACAACTGTCTTTAATAGCTGATAAGTCAATCGTAAAGGATGAAGCACTTTTTACGGAGCTATTAGAAAATACTGTATATGAAATAGAGGCAGCTTATAATGATGTAATGATGCGCTTATTAAAGTCATCAGATCTTCCGATAGAAACAACAGCGGAGAAAAATAACGTAAATTGAAGTTTTAGTTATTCCTACTTTAATTTAATTTCTATATTTTGTTTATACGCACGTCGCAATAAAATATTCAGTAAATTTGCATTCACAAAAGATATCTTTGTGTATTTTTAGATATCGGCGTGTTTCGAAAAAAGGAAATATGAGTGACTAAAATATTTTATCTCTTTTAATCCTCAGCTGGAGCACTATCTGTATTTCCCGATTCTGGAGCACTGAATGTGCAACTCCCTCAACGTTTCATTTGCATATTTCGTGTGTCAAACTACGTGTTTTGTAACATGTAAACTACGTGCAATGCATTGCTATTTTCTTGGATGTTTGGTTATTATCTGATTAATATTAATAACATATGTTCTTACATTTATACATATATTGTGAATTGTGATGTTTTGCAACAGAAATTCATCGCAGAGAACGTCATAAATTCTAAAAAAAATATTAAAAATAATTTGCAGAAAATGATGGATTCTGATGAATAAAATAAAAAATTTGCAAAACAAGTGTTATATACAGGGTGTTTCATTTTAATCACCCCAGGCGAATAACTCGAAGATAAGACATGAAATTGAAAAATACTTCAGACAAAAGTTGTATAACTTCAAGGGGGACTTAAAATGGTACCATTGATTTGACTTTGAGTAGCATTGTCAAAGTCAGAGAAAGATCACTTTAAATTTTTTAAATTTAAAGGACAAACTATTTTTTATTGCATATTTTTGTAGCTTATCTCGAAAAACCACTATAACAAAATATTTGTCCATTTAGCACTTTTTAAGTTATAAGGCTTAAAATTTACAGCACCGCTGGTATTAGCATTATCCAAGGTGCCCGAACAAATGTTAAAACCTTTTAAATGTTGTTCAGAATCATGACCTTGACAACACATGTCAAGATCAAGACCATTAAAAATTCTTGATACTGTTTTCATTTTTGAAAATTATTATTTTTCAAAAAAAAAAGGAAATCAATTTCTAATGGTCATAACCTTCACATGTTTTATCAAGGACATGATCCTAGACAATACATCCAAAAAAAGGTTTTAGCCAGTGTTCCGATTCCTTGGATAATACTGCGACATTCATGCTTTATAATTCAAGCTTTTATAATTCAAGATTTACTTAAATAAAAAATATTTTATCTATGTGTTTTGGAAAGTTCTCGAGTTAAGCTACAAGAATATGTAATAAAAAATGAAGGGTTTAAGTAATAGACTTATAAGATAGACTGCGCGGCCTATTGTTCTCGGTGAGGCAGAAGCTAAAGTGAGAGGGCTACACTCCACACTTCTCTATCCTTGGTCAATTGTTGGTGGGAATTAAAAAAGAGGGGTGACCCGCGCCGCGCCGCGCCAGCCGCCGTCAGCCGTGCCGACTCGAGAAACGAAAGAATCCCCTATCTAATAAGTCTATGGTTTAAGTTAAAAATTTTGAATTGACTTTTTTCTGACCTTGACAGCGCTACTCTTGGTCAAACCAATGATACTATTTTATATCTCCCTTGAAATCAAACAACTTTTGTTTAAAACATTTCTTTGTATCTAAAGCCGATTCTAAATAAAAAGGATGATAATTGACTTTACGATTCTGTATACTAAAACTATGTAGCGCGCGCGTATCACGAAAAGAAATAATGATTTTATCTCGCCTCCACAATATTATACTGACACAATGACCAAAGTCCGGAAGTCTAGTTATTTTCTTCATTTCAAACTGCGTTCCGCGACAGTGTTACAAAAAGCGCAATACCATTTATTTCAAAAAAAGGTGTTTATCTGTTTAACTTAATTACATAAAGTTATGCTGGATACACGCAGTACACGGCAACGCCGTGATTTCATTTTATTCTTATAAAATAACAAAAAATTGATTGGCTATACAATCCCAACTTCCGCCGTACGACAAGCGTTATATCGCATCCTCTGTGCATCCAGCAATATGCTACGATAAATCGCTATACTGGTTTGTGGTGGGGAAAACAAAAGGCATAAATATCAAAACTCTGGTTATTGCATCAGTAGAATTAATACTGCAGTGGAAGTGAGATATTTGTAAAATCATTATTCGTTTTTCGCGATACGCGCGCGCTGCATATAATTTTAATATACAGAATATTAATTTATGCGTCAAATTAATGAAGTTTTCGTATATCAAACTACGTGTTATGTAACATGTAAATCTATAATAGTGTCGAATAATCCTTGCTGCGAATTCTTATAGGTATCCCATATGGGTCTATGAAAGTTCAGTGAAGGTTCCGTAAAGAAGCATAAAAATCCTGTGAAGGACCATGAAGGTTCTACGGAAGATCGTAATGGTCCCATATGGGACCGTAACAGTCCCACATAAAAATGTACATAGGTACCACATAGAGCAAGAATGGTAATACATAAGACTCATATAGGATAGTATGAATTCTGCATCGATATGAGATGGATATGAATATGGTGTGAGTATACTATGGAATGGGATGAATTATTTGAGCACTGAATAAATACCGGTTAATAATATAATTTGTTAAAAACATTGAATGGTTTAAAAATTTTTATAATGCTATTTTGATAGATCG
>NW_012026833.1:568569-569392 GCF_000956235.1 Wasmannia auropunctata
GACGTGTGCTCTTCCGATCTATACCGGTTAATAATATAATTTGTTAAAAACATTGAATGGTTTAAAAATTTTTATAATGCTATTTTGATCTCTATTGCATTCTGAAAATGTATATATGTATTATTTTATGAAGAATATAGATATTTTTTACATTATTTTTTTATTTGTATTTATTTATGTTTTTACTATTAATTACAATTAAAAATAAAAAAATGAAGAAATAATTAATAGATTTAATTAATAAAAAATACTTTATAAAAGTAATCCAATCTAATTGCGTTGATTATACCTTATATAAACAATAAAAAGCACTATATACCGATACTTCGGAATGTTATGACGGACAAGATGCGAGACTCATAATCCGACAATCCAGGTTCAAAACCCACCATTGCAACTTAAAAAAAATTATAATAAAAATGTATTTAACAATTTTAAGCGTTTGATAAAAGTTATTTGCAGTTTATAAATACTTGTTGAAAAATAATAAGTAAAAAAAAATTCTTATGTTAATTATTTTTTAAATTTTTTTCAAAAAATATTTTGGAAAAGCCAGTTAAAAACTGACCAATAACTAGCTAGAAACTAACTAAATTTGCTGTCCAGCTATTGCCCAAACTGATTAGTATCTAGCTAATGCAATAAGCCAATTACTGGCCAGTAATCAGAATTTCTGGCCAATTACTGGCTAATTTCTAGTTTATTTTCTACTTGGGATGAAGGTCCCATATAAGTCCCATATAGGTTACCCATAGGGCACCTGGGTCATTTTCCCATGGGACATAGGAATATACCTATGGGAATTCGCAGCAGAGATATAATA
>NW_012026833.1:571844-574667 GCF_000956235.1 Wasmannia auropunctata
TTATCGTAGCACGCTTTTGTAATACACTGAGAGACTGATGACGTTATTAATGTTGTCGTCATTTTCTGCTGCGGCTGAAAAGGTGAGGCAACCACAGCACAATACTGACATACCGTTCCAATTTGAAATCGGTACTTACATTAATAGCATGCTTATTAAAATTGGAACGCTGTTGATAGCATGCTTTCATGACGACACACCTAGCGCTGACAATAAATTTTGGAATACAGCCTAGGTATACCTTAAAGTGTTCACGGGATTTAAAAGCTGCTCGATTTCTGAAGTATTCCACGTTGAAGTCACGGGATAAAATTTTGACGGACGACCTGAGAAAAATTAAACACACAATAAACAGATGTTAAGTGAGTAAAATTTTTATTCGATACCGCCCATTTAGCTTTTAATCTTTTCGGAAGTTTGCTCTTTAGATTTATTTCGACAAAGCGTCACAGACATACAGCTCGGGGTTCTCGACATTCTGCCGGAAAATCTGAGGAGACAAGTGCAAAAGACATGGCATCAGAAGTAATCTCTTCCACTTTATATTACCTTTAATTATTATACGATTTATACTTTGGATAAATTTTAGATATGACACTCTGATATCTCAAAATGAGCAATTGAAAAAAAAAGTTAAATTGCTTTAGACGGCGCGATGAAACAGAAGCAGAAAGAGATATATTTGAGATTTTAAGATCAAGAAACATGATAGCGTGTCTCGTATCAAGTATTCCAATTAGTAATACGATCATGTTTCTTGGCTACGTTCTTTTTAACGCTAATAGCACTCGTAGTACTACTTCATCCTTGTTGTTTATTAAATGTTAAACAAAAACAAATAATACTCACAATAAACGCTGTAAGCGCCAAACTAAACGTAATCTTTCTTTATCGAGAATTCACGCGGTTATCGCCATTTCATCTAATGATGAATCAGTTATCGATATACGCATGATTACATTTGTTATGGATGAAGTCTCAAAAACGATCATATTGTGGCGCCCGTCTCCGGCGCGACTTGCTCTCGCTATGTTGAGACTCTAGCCACGCCGATCATTACTTATAAGATCATCTTGAGGAGCGACATCGGAAGAACGATCAACCTTTCAGGCCACGAGTTGTTTGGCGGCCTGTCAGATTTAAACATGAGCTTGGGTGCATGAATGGTTTATCTTGTACAAGTTAATAATAAACGGTTCTTTCGTTCTCAAAGGATCGAGAGAGTGTTTCTTTGTTTCCTGCGAGCACGTTACGCGAGTATACGGTTTCTCTACCGCAAAAGTGTGAAGCCCCATCTACATAAGTTGCAAATGCAAAACGCAAACGCAAACGCAGACGTTTCTCTCTTTCTTTTCTTTTATTTTTTGACGTTTTGTTCTTTTTTTTCTCCGCATTTGCGTTTGCGTTGTGCGTTTGCGACTTATGTAGATGGGGCTTGAATGCTAGTTCGCGAATGCGGAAATTCGAATGCGAGTTCGCGACCTCTTGACGCAACAATATTATGATTTGGCTTGAATTATGGATGATTCTTTATTTTTCCTTTCCGTGACTTGCGAGATACTGCGACGAAAAGTTGCGACAATTCTGAATATTCATAGTTTCAATTCTCCACCCCACGGCACCTCTATTCTGAATATTCACATTTAAGAAATGTCATTGTTACTGTCTAAGCGATAAATTGGTTACAACGCCAACTTCCGCTACGCGGCAAGTGTTATATCATCCAGCAATATGATACGCTAAATCGCTACACTGGGTTGAAGTGGGGAAAACAAACGACCTCAAAATCCGGAGGCTTGTCATTACGTCAGTACAATTAATACTGTGAAAGCGAAATATTTGTAAAAATCATTATTCGTTTTTCGTGATACGCGCGTGTTAAATAGTTTTAATATTATACCGAATATTAATTCATGTGTCAAAGAAATATAGTAATACTTGGCAGAAGCAAATATTGCGTCGGTAAAAAATAAAACAATTAAGAGGTTTAATTACAATCTGGTTACGCGCGAAAATAGACAAAGGATCTGTGGCTTTTCTATATGAATAACGTATTCGCTGGTCTCAGTAGTACAATGTGTCCCGGATCCTTCAAAAAAGGAATAAAGTAAGTTTGTAATCTAAAATCAATTTTATCAAATTATCAATGAATATCCTTATTGCTTAAAAATTTAAATTATGCAGCAAATGATATTTTTCAAAAAATATTTTCTCGGATACGTATATGTATATATAGCAATTAATAAATAACTTACAATGAGAAAAAAATTATTTTCTATTTGAGACTATAATTGCATAGTAAAAAATTATGGTTAGGAGCACCATTTTTTATAGTTATTATTATTATCATGTTAATAATAATAACCTTATATGTGTAGTTCTACCAAATATAAAAAAATTTTATTATAAATTATAATAATTTCAAATATTAATATAGTTAAATGTCAAGATATGACAAATAAAATAAATATTTTTATGCAGTAAATGCAACTGCAATTATAGTAAGTTTATAACTATTTTAAATATTATAACTGTTTTTTTAACATTTGCTTACTATTTGTATCGTAATAATAACTAAAGAATAAATAAACAAAAAATAATAACATCAATCATAATGTATAATCAGAATGCATTGTTAAAACAGCTATAATTTGCATGATTAAATTAATTATAATTTTATAGTTGTCCTCGAAATTCACTATAAATTTTAATTAAATTATGGTTATTTCAATTATATTTTTCTTTTGATGTACCGACATTTGATGTCTAATTGACGATCATTTCAATTACTAGATGAAATTTTATTAAATTCAGCTTAAGAAA
>NW_012026833.1:574687-579369 GCF_000956235.1 Wasmannia auropunctata
CAGAGATGTGTATAAGAGACAGTATTACAAGAGCAAATAACGAGCTCAGAAAGCGTTCAGACATTTTGCTTAATTATTGGATCATAAAGTATCTATCCGCGCTATTGCCGGCGAAAATGTTTATGCAGGCTTCTCGTTTATTAAGTGACGGCACGATGGGGTTTAGCAATATGCGCGGACCAGAAAAAGTTCATATACTAAATAATTCTTTAAGCAACGTTGTCTTTTGGATACCAATCAGGTATCGTATCTATCTTTTTTTACAATAAATAGCGCTTGATTGTGCATTTTATTAGAAATATATGTATAGATGCATCACAATTCGTTTCCAGAAACTCTATTGCTCTCGGCCTATCTCTGTTAAGTTACGGAGGCAATTTACAAATGTCTTTAATAGCTGATAAATCAATCGTAAAGGATGAGACATCTTTTAAGGAGCTTTTAGAAAATACTGTACGTGAAATAGAGACCGCTTATAATCATGTTGTACTAATGCAATTGAAACCATCACATCTTCCTATAGAAACACCCGCAGAGAATGGTAATTAATGCAAATTGAATTTTAGTTATACTTACATTAATTTAATTCCTATATTTTTTTATACGCACATTGCACTGTGGGCCAGGGATCGAAAGATGGCCAAAATTCAAGATATCGTTGCATTTTTCTTTGTTTGAAATTGATTTTTAAAGGTTTTCGATGTCATTGATAACGAATCTAACACAAAAAGTTCAAAATTAAAAATGACTCATTTGCGCGCCAGATACTCCGCGCACGTCCCGTGATCATCCCCGAACATGTCCGAGCCCTATAAAAATTTCTTTATAAAGTCAAAAAAGATGAATAATGGAATTTGAAGAATTCTTCTCTCGACAGAAAAACACAACTCAAACGATAAAATCAGTACGTACAATCCTGAAATCATAGTCAATCCGAGCAATTGGAAATTAATTGCGTTTACGCGTGGAAATTACAGTATTCGCAAAATATCGTATAATAGACTCAAAGTAGACATTGCAATAAAGATTCTGACACCTTTAATCTTTTATTAGAATCTGAAACTTCGGGGAACTTGGAAACGGCAACTTATACAAAATCGAAAGAATAGAAATGGTGTCACAATACTCAAATTAAGATAATCCCGTATATCATTATTTTTTCAATTCGAATACCTACTAATAATATTGATATTACATGGAAGAACAACTTCACAAATTATAAGCTCAACTTTTTAAAATTATAAGTATGTTACGACTCGAATAACATTTCTATTTTTATAATGCTTCTATAGGAACATATATCCCCACTTGCAAAAAAAATTTTTGCACAGCTGCTTTTTAACTCGAATCTGTTCTAAAATACCGTGATAATGAAACGAATTTGCATGTGGATTTTTGGGCACTTTTTCGAGCTTTCTCGCTCACTGTGCGTTACAATAAAATATTCAGTAAATTTGTATTTACAAAAGAAATCTGTGTATATTTTCAGATATCGGCCTGTTTCGGAAGAAAGAAATATGAGTAACTGAAATATTTTATCTCTCGTAATAATAAGGTATTCTTAATGTGAATGCATTTTGTGTCAAGGGTATGAAATTACTTTAATACATTTAAATTTAATATTAAGTAATAAACGCGTTTTATGGAATCGTTTAATAATTAATAATTTAATCTTTTTAATAAATTTGTTTAAACTGTATTTAATTAATAAAGTTTTTCAAACTATATTTTATATGTGATATATAAAAGTCTGCTTGTTAGTTAAATAATCCGAAATTATGTTTTTATTAATTAATCCAGTAAAACCTGTTTAATACTGTAATCTGTTTAATTTAATTAATTTTACGTTTAATTTACATACATACTTACCTGCATAAAAAACCGGGTCACTAAATTTAAGCTTAAATTTTTAATATTTTTCAATAGCGGTAACTCTGTGAAAAATTATTGTATCAAGATGAACCTAATCTCAAATTAAAACTTGAACATTCCCTTGATAACTAAGCAACTCAAAATTGAGTTTCAGAAATATTTTATAAAATGGCGGACGTTGAAGACTGACTTAGAAAAATAGGAAAACAAAATTTTTCTTTATTGCGCTGCTCAGGGAAGTCGGCTGTTTGGCAAAAATTTAGTTTTCAAGCTCATTGATTTCCCAACAAATCCATTTTTTGATCATTTTTCTACGATTTTATTTAGTTATATTGTTTTAAAAAAAAGTGTTACAAAACGGGCTATTTTTTCATGTCTACTTAATATAAGGAAATTCTTGTGTCTTATATTAGAGACCTTATTTTTAAATGTGTAAAATCAGTAATTTTGATAAAAACTTTCATATACAACAAAGTATAGCAATTTTTGATTACTAACTTTTAAAAATAAAACTTGAATATTTTTCCTACAACTTTAACATAACAATAGAAATTATAAATTAAATAAATTATAAGTCTTTAAAAATAATCTTATATTAGGCACCTTTACCCTAATGTTTAAATATTGGCTATATTCAACAGAGAAAGCAGCTTTGCAACTACAGTTGTGAAATTCTTTAACATGATTGATTCTTAGTTCTCTTGCTCTTAGTTCTTAATGTTTGACGCGAAACGAAGCCTCAATCAACGTGATATAGCTCATGAAAGAGGCTGCATATATTTGCAAAACCAAAAAATTGTTTGACGCTATTTTCAAAATACAAAAGATATCAGCAGTACAAGTGCTTCTATTATCGCTTATGCGTTTTTCCAAGCTTTCAAATTTCCCGACGTTATGGATCTATATATTGAATGCAATGTCTATGTAAAACTAACTGTAAACTTTGTCCAGAGGCAAGTCAAATAAGGCACAAAAATTAAGTCATTACAATATTATATATAACATTCGTTAACATTATCTATATTCGCTTAAATTAATATTTATATGCCGTATTTTAAAATTATTAATTTTTATGACAATTTCAAAAAGAATTTCTTCGTATAAAAGGTTATAAAATATTTTATAACAGAATAATTATAAACATTTGGTAATTATAAATTTCACAAAATAGATTATATTAAAATACTGGACATCTCTTTATATATTCAGTATATAGAATTTTTAAATATTTTGTTTTAGCACAAATCGAGTCAAGAAAACGTCATCAATCAATAACACATGCAACATCTTCGAGTAATTCGACGAATTGGTACTGTTATCGGATTCAATTAGTGTCAGACGGCATTTCAAAGTATGATAGACTTAAGCATAGCATTCATCCAGATTCTGGATAATATAAAGAAAATGAATGTTTATAAGCTGATGGATGATTAAAAGAGATCTGTATAAGCAGCAATGGATTTTACACAATATTTTCTTACCTTTAGACACGCTTCTTATCGCATTATAAGCGCAGTTGTGTTGTATGTTAAATTACAACGAATCTACTAACCAAAGTTCGTGGATTTCTAAAATAAAATAATTTTTTAAAAATATTACTGTAATAGTGTAAATCAAGAAAAAAATTGCGTAAAAAACAACAAATGTATGCTAGAAATCAATGAGAATAATTCAAGCGCTAAAAAGTTACTATTTTATGATTTTGTAATCATTCAATTGCTTGCAAAATGCTGAAGATTGAAATAAAACATATTTAGAATATATCTATTAATAAAAATTGAATAAAAATATAAATTTTGTCAGTCATTGTTTAAAATATTTATATACTCACATTAGAAAACTTTAATTTTATCGCGAAAAGTAGGAAACTTTTTTTATTTGGTACGAGAGCAGGGAAACAGTTACATTTTATATATTATTTTATAAATAACATGAAATGCTAATACTGTAATTCTCGGACAATATTAATGTACTTATTGAGATATATTTGAAATAATATAATATTCATTACAATATTCAACATCAATATATCTTATAAAATATAAATATTTAATATTTAAATGTAATTCATGTAATATTCCTATCTTAAAATTGCCATGTTATCTTGAAGCCTCTTTTCTCTAATGTTTAAAAATTTATATCTTCCAGAAAAATAAAGATATCGACTTCTTTCTGGGGTCATCTCAAAGATGAATTATGTGGCTATTTAAAAAAAAATCGTGATTTTATTTAAAAATGGCCGATTTAATATGGCCGATCAAAACATCATTTTTTGGTTCATTTCAAAATTTATTTTTTTTAAATTGTTAAAATTTATTTAATTAAAATGTAAATTGGTATAAATATTATCGGAAGATGTATGGGGTTTAATACGCAATGCGCGCAAAGCGCGCGCCTGTTATGTACTAGTATATAGTAGTACTTATAAAAAAGACATGGCATATTTTTTATTGTCATTCATTCTATAGCCATTACCGTTGAACCGTTATTGAATCTAAAGTTGCGTGCATATACACAAAAGATTTATAATGTAATGTATACAACCGCAGAAGGCGCTTTCGAATTTAAAAGAAATAATGGTTTTACAAATCTCCTTCTACAATATTGAACTAATGTATAGTGATCAGAATCCAGATCTTGGTGTTTTTTCCATTTGAAGCTGCCGCGACAAGGTCACAAGAAGCAATGCCGCGCCGCTTGTCTAAAATGTCTGCTGTGCTAAAATGCAACACACCGGTTTGGAGTTGCTTGGAGTGGGGAAAACGAGAAACGCCAAAAACCTGATTTTGGTCATCACGTCTGTACTATTA
>NW_012026833.1:579419-580923 GCF_000956235.1 Wasmannia auropunctata
CCACTAAATTTTAGCTTAAATTTATACTATTTTTCAATAGCGGTAACTCTATGAAAAATCATTGTATCAAGATGAGCCTAAGCTCAAATTAAAGATTGAACATTCCTCTTGATAACTAAGAAAATCAAAATTGAGTTTCAGAAATGCTTTATAAAATGGCGGAAGCTCATTGATTTCTTAACAAATCTATTTTTTGATCATTTTTCTATGATTTTGATTAACAAAGTTACTGTTTTAAAAAAATTGTTACAAAACGGGCTATTTTTTCATGTTTACTTAATATTAAAAAATCCTTGTGTCTCATATTAGGAATCCTATTTTTGAATGTGTAAAATCAGTACTTTTGATAAAAACTTTCATATACAACAAAGTATAGCTATTATTGATTACTAACTTTTAAAAATAAAACTTGAATATTTTTCCTACAACTTTGACATAACAATAGGAATTAAGATTATAAATTAATTAAATTATAAGCCTTTAAAAAAAGATATCTCATATTAGGCACCTTTACCCTAATGCTCAAATATTGGCTATATTCAACAGAGAAAGCAGCTTTGCAACTGCAGTTGTAAAATTCTTTAACATGATTAATTCTTATTTCTCTTACTCTTAGTTCCTTATGGATCTAAATGTATAAACCAATCATATGAAAAAATTTTACAGTTGCAAAGCCGGTTTTTCTGCTGAACGCAGCCATTATAATACTGAAATTATAGAATAATTTTTAAATAGGAATATACAAGGATAATAATTCCTCATATAAAAATAATTAACGCATAGGCTGTGTTTCGATATACACTGTGGGAATATTGAAAATGTATAATTCATTACGTACTATGGATTTTCAGTTTCGGCAATGAAAATATTGGAATACACAAGCAACTATCCTAGATTTGATCTTGACAGTGATCGTTCCGTGTATATATTTCTATTTGTAAAAGATTTATAAAAAAATTAATTGGAAAATAAATAAATATAAAGGAAATTATTTAGATAATGAGTTTTTTAATGTAGTCTTAATGTAGTTATAGTTTTAATGTAGTCCAGTGACGTAGCGAAAGGACAGGCCTGTAAATCAATTGTTTCATAATATTTAATTTAAATTGCATTTGATATTGTTTATTATAGCGATGAGAAATATAGAGGCTAAATATAGTAACATTGTCGATAAAAACGAGCATTACACGTTTTCCCTGTGTTCTGTCCTTTCTACTGTCAATCAAGTCAAGTCAATCACATCACAATTTTCAAAATATTGAACGTAATGCATATAGTAAAACCCTAAGGAGAATATATCGCGACAAATCTGCGATATCGTCCATATATTAGGGCTGTGTTCCAAAATTGATTGCCAGCACTGGCAATACTGTGAACATCGATTTAAAATTTATCGTAGCACGCTTTTGTAATACACTGAGAGACTGATGACGTTATTAATGTTGTCGTCATTTTCTGCTGCGGCTGAAAAGGTGAGGCAACCACAGCACAATACTGACATACC
>NW_012026833.1:580943-584807 GCF_000956235.1 Wasmannia auropunctata
TATAGTTGTCCTCGAAATTCACTATAAATTTTAATTAAATTATGGTTATTTCAATTATATTTTTCTTTTGATGTACCGACATTTGATGTCTAATTGACGATCATTTCAATTACTAGATGAAATTTTATTAAATTCAGCTTAAGAAAAAATACTTAAATACTTTGGAAATTAGTCTGGATTTCAATATAAATGGAATAATAAGGAAACTAAAATTGATGCATTTAGAATTAATCACCAAATTTTTAAGTCTCAGACAAGATATGCAACAGGAAGGATCAAACTTGATCATTTTAAATGGAATTATGCGTCGGAGATTGTGGGAATTGTTAGGAACTGTTTGCGTCTTCCTGCTCGCACCTCTCATCGTGATTGCTCTGATCTTTTTATACATCTATCGTCGTTTGGTCGAGATCGCGTTAAGAATTCAGTTGCGGAGCAAGTTCGCCGGTCTCTTGAAGGGCACGGATTCCATATGGGCCATTGAAGATGTCGTTTCTCCATCCATTATCAATGTCTTGTTGATATTGGAAAAGACCGCGCAGGATTCAAACGCGAACTTCCTGGAGACTTTCAGGATTCTGATAAATGAACGGCTTGTTTCAAAGGCCGCTGGCACGACGCTTGAGAAAATGTTTTACCTTCGAAGTCAGAAATACGGCTACTATTTTTGGGAGAGAAGCGATACGGTGGACCTGAAAGACAGGATCAGATGGCTGGAGTGTGCGACCGCCAGTTGTGACGGGTCCTGCGAGGATATTTCCAGCGAGTCCTTCAGGAAGAACTTGGAAAGCGTGTGCAACAAACCGTTGCCCGATGATCACCGAGCCGGGTGGGAGATCCTTGTCGGGAGACGGTGCCCGAGATCCAGATTTCAGGAAAAGGGTCGTTTATGTCCCGAAGAGATCTTCAACACCGACACCCAGAAAATTCCCGTGATAATTCGCTTTCATCATTCTCTAGGCGATGGGATGGCCATTGTAGGCTTATTCTTCAAAGCGATCTCCGAAGAGTTCAAGATGACAGCGGCAAGAACGAAGATCAAGAGTATCGCCTCGTCAGACGAGACTGAAGAAAGTTTTAAGTTGTTAAAACAGCAAGCGAAAATGTCAACCGGTCGTACATGGTTGAGTCACAAAGTTATCGTACTGACACAACTGTATGAAAAAATTAAAGAGATCACACGGATTACGATGGCTTTATTTTCTTTTCCGAAATACATCGTTCAACAAGCTGTTTGTAGTATGGACGAAAAGTACGTTTAGTGTTTGGTTTATTGTGTATTAAACAAAATGTTTAATCCATCTTATGGGAGATAAATGAATGAATAGATTTATTTTTATATCAAACTGAAAGCCTGAGATAAAAAACAAAAGAATGGAAAGATGTTTAAAATCTCTACTGTCAAAATTAAAATTTATAATTTCACGAAAAATAAATTTTGTTTAGATGTATTTATTATATCTGACATTTTCATATTACTAGTGGAAATTAAAGCAACATCTTATGCACTTCGGAAAATAGATAAATTTCAAGTGAGTGTAACTTTGACAAAAATGGTTAGAAAATGTTTCGAAGAACATTTTAAAATTTGAAATTTTTTTTTTTAATATTTTAAATCTGACTAATTTGTTATTGAGCTACACAAATACAAATAGAGATCCGCTATTTCTAAAAATTTTTACAAACTTTGCAAAGTTTCATGTTGTAAATGAGAAGTCTGATACAAATACAGTTTATAGCTTCCGAAGCGTGAATGTTTCATTTTAATTTGCGTACTTGTTGATTGTTATGCGATTATTTTTCACTGTTCAGAATTTCGTGCGTGTGTGCAATAAAATGATAAAATGATGATCGTGCATTTTAAAGAAAATATTTTTTTGCATTAGCAAGTGTTATTTCATTCGTCTTTTATGAGCAATTAAAGTTAAAAGAGACGCTTTTCGCTTCAATGCCGAGATGACGCTTAAGAATCTGTTCTACCTTTGAAGCCAAAAATTCGGCTACTATTTTTGGGAGAGAAGCGGGAAAGTAGACTTGAAAGAAAACAATATGTTAAACTTGTTTACTGACTTAGGTGAGTGTAACTTTGACAAAAATGTTTCTCAAATTTTAGAATTTACTTATTTTTCGAAGATGTATAAGGCATGATGCTTTTATTTCCGCTGGTAGTGTATACGGTGTATTGTTATAAATAAGTTTTGTTATAATAAATATCATGATGCAAGTAGACATCATGAATAAGTGTATGTTTTTACAGCGCTCTGCATGGTCCACCATTAACGGGTGAAAAGATGTTTTACTGGCTGGATAACGTGACAAATGATAAATCATTGAATCTTTTGATGAAAATTCGCGAGATAAGAAAACATACAGGTTCCAAATTTGAAGATATCGTATTGGCAGCTTTTTCCGCTAGTGTACACAAATATCATTTAAGCGTAAGTATATATAAAGCTTTCAAGCAACAATAAGTCTAAGAACTACATTCAGATATATGATATATTCAGAACTACATTCATTTAGATAGATTAAATAATATCTAGAAAATGGGAAGATGAAAATTTTTTTACACATTTATATTGCATCGATCTGCATCTAAACTTGTTTTACTATTATAATTTTTCTTTAAATCATATTATCGTAGATTAAGAAAACAGCTCCTGATGCATTAACAGTTGCTTTCCCAGTAAGAATGGCAATACCTGGCAAAAATTTAACATTAGATAACAACTTTTCGGCTGCTGCCTTGCGAATTTGTATCTCCAATGCGAATGGAGAAACAATCGTCGAGCCAAATCTGGATTCTCAGTTTTTTAAGCGTCTTCAAGATATTACAAAAGCAAATAACGAACTCAGAAAGCGTTCAGACATTTTGTATAATTATTGGATCATAAAGTATCTACCTGCGCTATTACCGGTGAAAATGTTTATGCAGGCTTCTCATTTAGTAGGTAACGGCACGATGGGGTTTAGCAATATGCGCGGACCGGAAAAAGGTCGTATTCTGAATAATTATATAACCAACTGTGTCTTCTGGATACCAACGAGGTATCATATCTATCTTTTTTTGTATAATAAATAAAATTGTTGTGCATTTTAGAAATATATGTATAGATGCATCACAATTCGTTTGCAGAAACCCTATTGCTCTCGGCCTATCTCTGTTAAGTTACGGAGGCAACAATTTACAACTGTCTTTAATAGCTGATAAGTCAATCGTAAAAGATGAGACATTTTTTAAAGAGCTTTTAGAAAATACTGTACATGAAATAGAAACCGCTTATAATCATGTTGTATTGATGCGATTGAAGCTATCGAATCTTCCGATAGAAACATCCGCGGAGAAAGGTAATTAATGCAAATTGAATTTTTAGTTATTTCTCCATTAATTTAATTTCTATATTTTTTTATACACACAGGCAATAAAATATTCAGTAAATTTATATTCACAAAACAAATCTTTGTATATTTTCAGATGCCTGTTTCGAAAGAAAAAAATATGAGTGACTAAAATATTTTATTTCTTATGGTGAAATATTCTTAATGTGAATGCATTTGGTCAAGGGTATAAATTATTTTAATACGTTTACATTTAATATTAAGTAATAAACGCGTTCTGTGGAATGGTTTGCAAAAATTAATAATTTAATCTTTTTAATAAATTTGTCTAGAATTGTATTTTATTAATAAAGTTTTTTAATCTATATATTGTGTGATATATAAATGTATGCCTGTTAGTTAAATAATCCGAAATTATGTTTTTATTAATTAATCCAGTATTATCTGTTTAATACCGTAATCTGTTTAATTTTATTAATCATATGCTTAATTTAAATATATACATATATGTATATATATATATAT
>NW_012026833.1:584827-591697 GCF_000956235.1 Wasmannia auropunctata
GTGCTCTTCCGATCTTATATATATATATGGATTTGTATGGACATATTTCATATATAATTATATATTTTTATATGTTTATATATATCTATATATGTTCTTGTATAAAAAATTTTTTGCCGGGTTATAGGATAGATACAATCAAGTATGTATAGTACATTTATGATCCGAACTGCAGTAAAAAATAAAAAAAAACCGATAGAATATAAACGTGCGTGCAATGAAGACAACCATCTCAGTCGTAACAACTTTGCAGAATAAAATGTTTTATTTTTTGAGGTTGACCAACAATGGTTTGAACGGTCAGAAAACAAGCGAGAGGGCAAAAAATTAGAGAGAGACGCTTGCAAACTAAGCCCACCATGCTATCCCTTCCACCATGGCTGAAACCCATGTGTAATCTTTCCACCATGCTGAAACCAGACATTAGACTGCATTAGACAAACCAGTTCATCGTCGGTCACAGTAAATCGCGAGCATGTCCGCCGTGGTGAAAGGGATAGCACTCACCATGATATCCGGTCTCAGGATCCTTTCTGCCGCGATAACGCGTATTGCGCACGTGATGGGAATTTGGCACGAGATGAAGAAGCGAATCGTGATATTCGGCGGCACCGGCGACACCGGCCTCTGCTCTCTGAGAACCGCCGTGGAAAAGGGTAACTCGTGTCCCGATTGTTCGCGCGATTGCCGCTCTCATTACGCGTCTTTCTCGAAAATTATCGCCGACGATAAACCAGCGATTCTTCTTTTCTTCTTCTTTTCCTTTGTGGGACCTGCACCAGAGAGAAGCATGCTCTCTCTGCCTACACCCGCGGTATGATAGGGCCCAATTTCCTAACAGCACGATGAGATTCTAAGTCGTAGTCACCAAACGGTACGATGAGATTCTAAGTCGTAGTGAGATGCTAGTCAATACCGCGAAGATTTTAGAAGATTCCAGAATCACTCGGCCATGGACGTCCACCTCAGCCCGTAGCTCACGGTTGAATCCCATAAACCGGCGATGAATGCAACGTTCTTTGCAGCTGGACCGCGTTGCACTTTCCGCATCTTGAAACGAGGTGGATGTATAATATTGGACTTTAGTTAGAAAAGAAAGGAGGATGGAAGGTACGAAAACTTCAGCTGCAAAGAACGAATCTATAGCCAAGTTTTCGAGAAAAAGCTCCTTATTTTGTCCCTCCAGATGACAATTTGCACAGAGAGATCTGTAATTGTTGATAATTTAGAATATATAATTATGAGTCATATTAATTTTCAAATTAAACGATAATCTGTGAAATCAATAATTATCGATTTATTTTGCACAATGAATTATATATATTTATTAACTGTGCAATGTAATAATAAAATCTATCTTTTATCTTTTACTTTAGTACAAGTTTACTATGGCAAAAATATAAAGCAAGATGAGGACTAAAATGCTTATCTGTTCAATGTAATGTAACTGCAGATTAAAAATCAGAGTCACTAAAATATAATCATAATGTAATTAAATCTAATTCCCTTTACGTTAAAATGTATTCGTAAATTATTGTGTATATTGATTTTATAATTTTTGTGTACATGACATGTTAACGTTTCATCTTCAACATTCAAGTCAAATATACTGATGATTTTTAATTCGCTATCATTTAGGTTTGGAGGTGAGAGCTTTTGTAAGAGACAAAGCCGAGATTCCTGAGGATCTTAGTAACAAAGTCGAAGCAATTGTTGGAGATGTCACTAATGCGAAGGAGGTTGCAGATGCGATAGCTGGTACAGATTTCGTCGTGGTAGTACGCAATACCAGGACTGACGTGGGTAAGCAGTATATGTATATTTTTTTTCTAATATTTATATGAACATGTATTATACATCTCTCGTTGTTCTACTTAACGATATGTTGCACTTATTCGTTTTATGTTACTTTAAGCCCCTACTAACATGCTACCTCAAGGCATGAAGAACATAGTGGATGCCATGAAAGCGCATAGTGTCAAGCTGATCTCCGTGTGCATAAAAGGTATTATATCATACTATAAAAAAAAAAATAAAGATCGAATATCTGCCAATTGTTATAATAGAAACATAATATTATTGCGCATAATTTTGCAAAATTGCTCAAAAAAAGAATATTCCTTTGACTTTTTTCTAACACATTTGAGGAACTTCTCGCATCTAAATGTCTAAATTCAACTTTACTATAAAGTATGTGCAATACTTTTTGCTAACTAACGTCTGTCATTGCTTAAATTTTCAGCATATCTATTCTACAAATGTAAAATACCACGTAATCAATTGCAAGAAATTAATTCGGACATAGATCATCTGGAAATGTTAGAAATAATCAAATCGAGTGGCTTAAAATGGGTGGTGATAATGCCAATGCACATTGCAGGTAACGCCTAGACAATGAGAGATGACGAAGCATGATATGTCTCGAGAAAATGTCTCGTAGATTTTAATTTTTCTCTTCCAGACAGACCAAAGTCCGAGTATAAAATCGTATTCGAGTCTGGGCCAGTTCCATCAAATTATATCTCCAAACACGACCTTGGTGCGAGTCTCGTCGAATGTCTCGAGGATCCAAAATATTACGAAAAGGTCTGCACCATCGGGAACGTTTTATGATGTGGAATGTAGGGATGTATAAATAATAAGATGCATGTATTTCTATTTCTAAAATAAACATGGTGGAAAAATAAATATGTATATATTTTATCTAAATATCGTTATCACGTTCGACAAGTTTGGCATTTATGCAATTGACGCGAAATTGCACGAGTTGGATGGAAGAAAGCAAGCGTATAAAGCGTTGTATTGTGTCGCTGAAATACAACAGATAGGGAAAGAATATTTGAAATAAATAGAGGCGTAGAGTCGAAGAAATCGCGCTAAAAAGCTGGGGGATATAAATCTGTCCGTCGATCCTCCATAAATTAAAATTACAAATATAGCTACATTATAAAGCTAGAAAAATATAAGCGTGCCGCATTCTACTTTGCAACTTATAATAAGAACAAAATTTGAAGTTTGATATCTCTCCAGTGCTTCGTTAGCGTCGCTCGACCGAGCTGGAAATTCAAATGCATCGTTCATTCGCGAATGATATTCCGAAGCATTATTTACCTAATATCGATATGTATTAATGAATATGATTTCCTAAAGGTTGAAAGATTTTTCTCAAGTTCTTTGTCAAGTTTTGCGATGTACTGAATTGTCTATCCCGCTCTCGTTTTGTTCTACTTGAAATTCGTTTTTTTTTCTACTTTCTTTGAGCTAATTAAATCTAATTTCAATCCACGTGAAAGCCCTCGTTCGTCTCGGCACGAGCGGAGCGCGCTCTGAGATGTCGATGTAACGCTAGTATCACAGTTTCTTTATATTCCATGTGCGTTTTTTGGGATTGCATTCGCATGTCGAAAAACCTTGACAGTTGAAACGCCGGCATCGGGGGCGGCGGTAGCGGTGGCGGCAGCGGTTGTCCGGCGGACTGATAATTATCGTAATTCTTGGTATGCAAAATTAAATGAGTTGGCTACTATCTTATAAGAGTTAGTCTCAAAAATAAATTAAATAATGCCATAAGAAAAGGAATGTAAAGCTGAGTAAATAAATAAATTGAGGAACAAACAAAAGTATGTGCAATAACAAATGGAAAATCACCTATAAATAAAGAGAAAATAAAAAATAATGACAACTACCTGTAATAAGAATGTTAAATCAAAGCGTACAGAAAAAGCAACAGTTATTATATATCGAGACAGTTCGTGGTATAGATATTTAAATGAATTGATTATTATCTAATTAAGATTATCTGAACGAGAGGGATATAGAATTAAATAAATTGCCTCGGTAACAATGGATAATTCAGACCATATAATATGAGGTTTGAATAACAATATATAATAATCATCTAACTTAGGATTTATTTAAAGCATATAAGTAAAGCATATTACAGTGTATCATAACATCGACAAGTACAACATTTATGGAATGTGGAAGTCAGGCGCAAACAAGGCAGGCCAACGAAAATAATGGGGGAAGTTGAAAAATAATATGACCTTCCGGCAACAAAATAGCAAATTCCATGTATAAATAACAAATATGAAAAGAAAAATTTTATGACTTATATAACATATTACTTCATTTGGTTTACGAGACGATATAATCTAGGCCTCGACAAAAAAAAAATACGTTAAAACTAAATTTGGGGAACCGCCAAGTAACAAGAGGATAAAGGTTCCCAAGAATGAATAATAAGTAATAATCTGTAATAGCGAGATAGTTTCAAGAACGAAAAAGCATTCAAAAGAAGTTTGGCGTTTTTTATTGCGGAATCTCAAGCTGTAAATAAAATGTATATTTTATTAATAATAAATAATTAATAAAATATCTAAAAAAATTATATACTTACAAAAGCTTTCTTTAAGCCAACTAGGGAAGTATCAATTAATTGCAGTTCCATTGGTAACACCTCTAACAGCTGCTTCATGTCATAAACTTCGGCTTTCAATTTTTTGATCGTCCTTTCCATCTTAAGAACATTATCCTAAAAAAAAATAGACAATGTTTTATTTATTAAATATATAGAGAAACCGCGCGAGACGAGAATATCAACGAGAATATCGACAGAGAGAAAGAGAGAGAGAGAGAGAGAGAGAGAGAGAGAGAGAGAACTCGCGTGAATTTAAACTGATAGCAATATAAAAGAGCTATCGGTTGAGTGTCGGTTACGACCATGGACATAGGAATATAAGGAATACAGAGTGAGCCTTGGGATGGCCGAACTGTGCAACCGTAGTGCGAGAATGACATGCAGTTTGGGAACGTCTGCCTCATTTTAATTATGTCATTGAAGTGAGGCAGACGTATCCAAGATGCATGGCTGTGACTCTCGCACAGCGGCTACCCCACACGTTCGTTTCTTACATATATATATTTTTAATAAAATTTTTTTGGTACTTACTCCTAATTGTGGATTGGAAACGTCTCTAGATTGGAAAAGATACGGTATGTTATCCTGCAAGCCAGAGGCAGTCATAAACAGCTCGTCTTCTTTATCCATCAAAACTTTAATTTGTTTTTCAATCAACTTCATGTGAAATTTTATTTCGTTTTTCATTTCGGAAACAGAACTTTCCATAATTCAGCCTGAAAACAAATTTATATACAATAATTATATTAAATAATTATATTCATATTTTATATTAAAAGATAATTAAAGAAGAAGAAGCTAGAGAAAAAATGCTTCTCCGGATGCTTTAAAAATTGAGTGCTTTATAAAAAACTTACTTTAAATGTCACAAAGTAACACAGAGATTGAACTAGCTGCCACTTCGACTGATGGCTATCAACTGAAATACTATTTGAAACTAATGTGTTAGATCAGAGAGGATCCGAGAGCGGACCATAGAACTTACATACATGGAAGGGGACTGCCCATAAGTTGAACAGAGAGATCCACGTCCGATATATCTCTCCTTCTTGATGTTGATTTTCGCAATTACGCATGCGCGGCCTGCGTGCGCACCTTTTTGTTTGGCCCAAAAGTGTGGTAGCGGGAACGACGCGCATGCACATTTTCAAAAATCAACTTGGTGAGAGAGAGAAGTATAGTTCTCTTTCTCACTTTCACTTGACGCTATTCGTATCCCATTCCCCTTCCATGTATGTAAGTTCTATGGAGCGGACATGCCGGCCTTTTGGCTGTAACGCTAAATCGTTCTTTAATCTCATTTCAAAATACATATGTATATGTATATGTAAAGTTCACTTTTCGAGTTTCGAAAAGTCCTCTACCATTTTGCAAAATTCGTAATCGTAAACCAGACATTAATTTTTGAAGATTGACGAATAAACGCGTATTCATTCGCTGAATGCAAGTGCGTGGCAAGATAAGTAGATTAAACCGAAAAAAAAGTCCTCTACTATTTTGTAAAATTCGCATTTATTAACGAGATATTAAGTTTATTCGCCGATCTTCAAAAATTAATATCTTGTTAACGATTGTGAATTTTGCAAAATGGTAGAAGACTTTTCGATTCAGTTTAGTCCGTTCTACCTACCCATGAACGGTCATACACCTATTATTATGAGACACCCAGTATACTCACCCGCAAAAAAACCGGACACCTAAATTTTAGCTCAAATTTTTAATATCTTTTACTAGCAATAACTCTATGAAATATCATCGTATTGAAATAAGCCTTGAACATTCCCTTTGATAACTAAGAAAATTAAAATTGAGTTTCAGAAATGCTTTATAAAATGGAGAACGTTGAAATCAGGCTTAAAAGATAGGAAAAAAAATTTTTTCTTTAAACTATTGCGCTGGTCAGGAAAGTCGGCTGTCTGGCTTAACAATTTTCAAGCGCATTGATTTCCTAACAAATCCATTCTTTGATCATTTTTCTACGATTTTTTTTTTTTGACAAAGTTATAGTTTTAAAAAAAGTGTTATAAAACGGGCTATTTTTTCTTATCCACTCAATACAACTCATAAACAAATTATTGTAGAAAATTTTATAAAAAAAATAAAAAGAAAACTTTAAATCTTAATTATTCTTAAAAATCAAATTCTTTTTAATCTCATATAAGTGCGTATACCTATGCGTGCGTGCGTGCGTGCGTGCCTGCTCGCACACACACTTAAAAGTAATGTGTATTGCCTCCTCTCGCATTTATTAATTTGTGTATTCGTTTGGGCATGTTGTTAATCAAAGTGTCTAATTGTTTCTTGTTCTAAATTATTCTATTCCTCTTGCGTGGCGGAGTGCTGCTAAAGTTTGAGCATTATGTTTCCTAACTTTTCGTTCTAACACATTCCATAAATGCTCTATAGGATTCATATCTGGACTCATAGCTGATTACAAGAAAAAATAGCCC
>NW_012026833.1:591747-594020 GCF_000956235.1 Wasmannia auropunctata
TTCTTTCGAAGCTTTGAATATTCGAAGTAGATGAAAAGTAACAGCCCTAGTATAAACGGAATTATTTAGATAATGAGTTCTTTTAAAATATGTTTTAATGTAGTCCAGTGACGTAGCAAAAGAACAGGCCTGCAAATCAATTGTTTTATAATATTTAATTTAAATTTAAATTGCATTTAATATTATATGTTATAATAATGAGAAATATAGGCTAAATAAAGTAACCTTATCAATAAAAACGAGTTCTACACGTTTTTCTTGTGTTTTGTTCTTTTTTCTACTGTCAATCAAATCAAGTCAATCACGTCACACTTGGTAGAACGTAACGCACGTAGAAAAGCCCTGAAAAATATATATCGCGATAATTAACCAAATCCGCTAATATAATAAGCTAACATAATAAGTTAATATAATTATTAGCTAATAAAGCTAACATAATAAGCTATTATATTAGCACTAATAATTTATTGTTAATATTCTACGCAATAAGTTATTCTAGACAATTAAACAAAATTTTTATTTGTATCAATATGATTAAATTGCTTGTCAACATAATCGGTAAGATTACGTATTCCAAATTTAGTTTAGAGCTTGTATTTCAAGATAGTCGAACATTTGGCCCCAACTTTTTTGAACTGGAAATTGTACAGAAAAATAAAGATATCGACTTCTTCCTGGGCTCATCTTAAAGATGAATTATGTGACTATTTTTAAAAAAATCGTGATTTTATTTAAAAATTGCTGATTTAATATGGCCAATCAAAACATCATTTTTTTGGAAAATTAATTTTTTTTAAATTGTTAAAATTTGTTTAATTAAAATGTTACTTGGTATAAATATTATTGGAAGATGTATGGGGTTTAATACGCAGCGCGCGCGAGGCGCGCGCCTGTTATGTACTAGTAAAAAAGACATGGCATTTTTTTTATTGTCATTCTTTCTATAGTCATTACTGAACCGTTATTGAATCTAAAGTTGCATGCATTACTCAAAAGATTTATAATGTGACCGCAGAAGGCGCTTTCGAATTTAAAAGAAATAATGATTTTACAAATTTCCTACAATATTATACTAACGTAATGATCAGAATCTAGATCTTGGCGTTGTTTTCTCCATTTCAAACTGCTGCGACAATGTCACAAGAAGCAACTCCGCTAGTCTATTAAAATGCCATTTCTGTTAACACATCGGCTGAAAGTTACTTGGAGTGGGGAAAATGAGAAACGCCAAAAACCTGAATTTGGTCATCACGTCAGTACTATTAATAACGTATTCGCCGGTCAGTGGTACAATGTGTTCCGGGTCCTCCGAAAAACAAATAAAGTAAGTTTGCAATCTAAGATCAATCTTATGAAATTATCAAGGAATATTCATTGCTTGAAAATATAAATTATGCAGCAAATGATATTTTTCAAAAAATATTATCTCAGATACGTATCTAACAATTAAGAAATAGAAGAGAGTTGTCAAATGCATACCGGTCCTATAAATCGTACTTCTTCAAATTTTATAGTTACACTTAATAGAAACAATATTTAGTAACAAAAATATGAAGTAAATAAGAAATGTGTAAATAAGATAGATAAAAAATTAAAAGGTTACATCTTGTTTTGTGTATGCTATCCATACTTAAAAAAATCAGATATAATTGATGTAAATTTTTGATCAATTTATATAGTTGATACTAATGTAACCATGCAATTTGTAATTGAATTGTTATTTTTTTCTAAAAGAAAGTTTATTATAGCATTATATTTTACATTTATTGTATATACATATTTGCAATTACTATAAAAATTATATCAATATTTTTATCATCTCTATCAAGTTTCCTAAATCGTAGCAAACCTAACCAGTATAAGAGCTCTTATATCGTATTGGTACAAATTAGAAACACTAATGCGTATCTTTATCTTTAGATCACATGACATAATTACCATTATTTATTTTAACACGATCGAAGCTGTTCTGTAGCAAATCTGTAGAAGAAAACACTCTCATTGAGTTACGCAAGCAAAACAGCTTTTGTTTGATAAATTACAAATAAAGTAGGTATTAATCCATGATTTTTTTTATTGATCTTGTGTTTTTATTATTTTTATTCATAAATTCAATAGTTTAAAAGGTGATACTGTTAATAAAACTCACAGGTACGATTTAGGCGACCGGTTTATTGAACCGTGCTTTCTGCAAGCACATTACAGAAAAGCTTATAATAACACATTAATTTGCTGTTAGCGAAAGGTTTAATATGTAGATCGGAAGAGCACAC
>NW_012026833.1:594070-625291 GCF_000956235.1 Wasmannia auropunctata
AATTAATATCTTGTTAACGATTGTGAATTTTGCAAAATGGTAGAGGACTTTTCGATTCAGTTTAGTCCGTTCTACCTACCCATGAACGGTCATACACCTATTATGAGACACCCAGTATAATAGTTCTTAAAATATTATTATATAATATTATTATATAATCTGTATAATATACATATAATATACAAGAGAGAGAGACAGAAAAAAAATTAATATTAAAATTGATATTAAAAACAGTAAGACTTGTACTGCAAATGCAAAATAAAATTACTCTAATTGCAACAATATCATGCATAGAATATATTTCCCTTAATTTTAGAGGATTCCTTTTGAGGCTATAAGAATAAAATCCTTCAAAGATATAAAGGATTCCAATAATATTAAAATTATTTTTTAGATTAAATAAACACGATAAATACAAGAAACATTATAAATTATCTATAGAACGTGGACAAACGGAATTCTACTGTAATAATAAAGTGTTTTTACTTTTCCTCGACGTTTCTTACGAGATACTGCGACGAAAAGTTACGACAGTTCTGGATATTTACATTTAGGAAACGTCATTGTTATACTGTCTATTGACATATAAATTAATATTCGGTATAATATTAAAACTGTAGCGCGCGCGTATCATGAAAAAAATGATTTTACAAAAACTTCCACAATATTGTACTCGGGTAATTATTACTCGTAAGATAATGATCAGAGTTCGAACCTCGGTGTCGTTTTTCCCATTTCAAACTGCATGCGTGCCGTGACAATGTCACAAGAAGCAATGCCATTTACCTGTTCAAATAGCTTGATAACATGAAGTTATGCCACACTAAATCGTTACACCGGCTTGGAGTGGGAAAAACGAACGGCACTAAAATCTGCCCTAGTAAAAAAGAACTACTAGTGCAGTAAAAACATTATACTGAAATGTAGTAGTGACACTACTGAATTTCAGTAATGTTAGTAGTTCTTTTTTAATAGAGCGGACTCTGGTCATTACGTTGGTCAGTTTCACAATTAATATTGTGGAAGCGAACGATATTTGAAAAATATCGTTCGCTTCAAATCATTATTCTTTTTTCGTGATAAGCGCGCGCTACATAGTTTTAATATACTGAATATTAATTTATGCATCAAATTAATCAAGTTTTTGTGTGTCAAACTACGTGTTTAGTAACATGTAGACCACGTATGCCATGAATTGCTGCCATTGCTATTTTCTTGGATATGTGCTTAATATCTGATATATATTAGTAACATATGTTCTTATATTTATATATTGTAGATTGATATTTTGCAACAGAGACTCGCAGAAAACGTTATAAATTCTAAAAGAAACACTGAAAAAAATTACAGAAGATGCTGGATTTTGACGAATAAGACTTAAAATTTGCAGGCCAGATTTGCTGTATATAACAGTGTTGAAAAATATAATAAAATATTATTTCTAAAAACAAAATTAAATTCTTGAATGAAGTAAAATATTTGATTATTTAAAAGAATCGTTTGTATAAAACAAATGCATGTTGAAGAGAAATACAGTAATACCTGGCACAGGCAAATATTGCGTTGGTAAAAAAATAAGACAATTAAGGAATTTAGTTACAACCTGATTGCGAAAATAGGTGAAAGATCTGTGGCTTCTCTATATAAATAATGTATTCGCCGATTTCAGTGGTAAGCAATGTGTCGCGGGTCCTCCGAAAAACGAAAAAGGTAAGAACTGCACTGTAAGTTTACAATCTAAAATTAATCTGATCAAATTATCAAGGAATACTCATATTGCTTGACAATATAAATTTTGCAGCAAATGATATTTTTCAAAGACTATTTTCTCAGATACATATCTAGCAATTAAGAAATAACTTGCCGTCATTTGAGATCTAATTTGCGATTATTTCAATTACTGGGTGAAATTTTATTAAATTTAGCTTAAGAAATTAAAAACTTTAGAAAAACTTTAGTCTGGATTTCAATATCGATGAAATAATAAAGAAACTAAAATTGATGCAATTATAATTAATCAACAAATTTTTAAGTCTCAGACGAGAGATGCAACCAGAAGGATCAAACTCGGTCATTTTTAATGGAATTACGCGTCGGAGATTGTGGGAATTGTTAGGAACTGCTTGTGTCTTCCTGCTCGCACCTCTCATCGTAATTGCTCTGATCTTTTTATACATCTATCGTCGTTTGGTCGAGATCGCGTTAAGAATTCAGTTGCTGAACAAGTTCGCCGGTCTCTTAAAGGGCACAGATTGCATATGGGCCATTGAAGACGCCGTTTCTCCATCTATTATCAATGTCTTGTTGATATTGGAAAAGACCGCGCAGGATTCAAACGCGAACTTCCTGGAGTCTTGGAGAATTCTGATGAATGAACGGATTGTTTCGAAGGCCTCTGGCACGACGCTTGAGAAAATGTTTTACCTTCGAAGTCAGAAATATGGCTACTATTTTTGGGAGAGAAGCGAGACAGTGGACCTGAAAGACAGAATTAGATGGCTGGAGTGTGTGAACGCCAACTGTGACGGGTCTTGCGAGGATATCTGCAGCGAGTCCTTCAGGAAGACCTTGGAAAGCGTGTGCAACAAACCGTTGCCCAATGATCACCGGGCCGCGTGGGAGATTCTTGTCGGGAGACGCTGTCCGAGGTCCAGATCTCACGAAAAGGATCATTTATGTTCCGATGAGAGCTTCAACACCGACATCCGGAAAATTCCCGTGCTAATTCGCATTCATCATTCTCTAGGCGATGGGGTGGCCTTTCGGGACCTATGGTTCGAAGCGATCGCCGAGAAGGACGAGACAAAAGAGGCGAGAGTAAAGATCAAGAATATCGCTTCGTCAGGCGAGACTGAAGAACGTTTCAAGTCGTTAAAACAAGTGAAAATGTTGACCAAGCATACGTGGTTGAGTCACAAAGTTATCGTACTGACACAACTGTATGAAAGAATTAAAGAGATCACGCGGATAACGATGGCTTTATTTTCTTATCCGAAATACATCGTTCAACTAGCTGTTCGTAGTATGGACAAAAAGTGCGTTTAGTATTTGGTTTATTGTGCACTAAAAAAAAATGTTTAATCCATCCCATTGGAAACAGATGAATAAAGAAATTTATTTCAGTATTAAACTAAACGCCTGAAAAAAGGCAAAAAAATAAAAAGATGTTTAAAATCTCTATTTTCAAAATTAAAATTTATGATTTCACGAAATATAAATTCTAATTAGATATATTTAATATATCTGTCTTTTTTATATTACTATTGGAAATTAAAGCAACACCTTACACACTTCGAAAAATTGGTAAAAAAGTGAGTGTAACTTTAACAAAAATGATTATTAAAAATAGATGTTACAAGAAACATTTTGAAGTTTAAAATCTTTACTTTTCAATACTTTAAATCTGATTGTTTTTTTATTGAGCTACATAGATACACATAAAGATCCGTTAAATCTCAAAATTTGTTATAAACTTTGGAAAGTTTCATGCCGTAAGTGAGAAGTCGAATACAACTGTAGTTTATAACTACCAAAAGCGTGAATGTTTAATTTTAATTTGCGTACTTGTTGATTGTCGTGCAATTATTGTTCACCGAGTTATTCGGCATTGAAGCAAAAAGTATCTTTTTTACCTTTAAGCATAAAAAATAAATGAAATAATACTCGCTAATGAAAAAAAGTACAAAGTTCTCTTTAAAATGTATTTCTCATTATTTTATCATTTTATCGCACGTAACTTCGAACATTAATAAAGAAACGTTATTGAAAGCTTCTTATCTGTTACATAATTGCATTATTTTAAAAATCGCTGGCACGACGTTTGAGAATCTGTTCTATCTTCGAAGCCAAAAATTCGGCTAGTATTTTTGGGAGAGAAACGAGAAAGTAGAGGTAGACTTGGAAGAAAAATATGTTGAACTTGTTTACTCACTTAGGTGAGTGTAATTTTGACAAAAATGTTTCTTAACTTTTAGAATTTACCTATTTCTCGAAGGTGTATAAAGTGTGATGCTTTATGTTTCGCTAGTAGTGTATACGAAGTATCGTTGGAAATAAGTTTTGTTATAATAAATATCATGGTGCAAATAGACATCACGAATAAATGCATTATGAATAAATGTATATTTTTACAGCGCTCTGCATGGTCCACCTCAAACGGGTGAAAAGATAATGTTTTACTGGTTTGATAACGTGACAAATGATAAATCGTTGAATCTTTTCATGAAAATTCGCGAGATAAGAAAACATACAGGTTCCAAATTTGAAGATATAGTATTGGCAGCTTTTTCCACTAGTGTATACAAATATCATTTACGCGTAAGTATAATGTATAAAAAGCAACAAATAAGTCTAAAGAATTTCATTCAAAAATATGTTTAAATAATATCTAGAAAATGGAAAGATTTTTTACACATTTATATTTCGTCAATCTGCATTCAAACTTGTTTTACTATTATAATTTTTCTTATCGTATTATATTATCGTAGATCAAGAAAACAGCTCCCGATGCATTAACAGTTGGTTTTCCAGTAAGAATGGCAATACCTGGGCAAAATTTAACGTTAGATAACAACTTTTCGATTGCTTTCTTGCGAATTTGTATCTCCAATGTGAATGGGCAAACAATCGTCGAGCCAAATCGGGATTCACAGTTTTTTAAGCGTCTTCAAGATATTACGAGAGCAAATAACGAGCTTAGAAAGCGTTTAGACATCTTCCTTAATTATTGGTCCATGAAGTACCTGTTCGCGCTATTGCCGGTGAAAATATTGAAGGCTTTTCTTTTAATAAGTGACTGCACGGTTGGGTTTAGCAATATGCGTGGACCGGAAAAAGCTCATATTCTGAATAATTCCTTGAGCAACATTGTTTTCTGGGTACCAAACAGGTATTGTATTTATCCTTTTTTTACAATAAATAAAATTATTATTTATTGTAGCAATAGGTATATGTATAGATGCATCATAATTCGTTTCCAGTAGCACTACTGCTCTCGGCCTATCTCTGATAAGTTACGGAGGCAATTTACAACTGTCTTTAATAGCTGATAAGTCAATTGTAAAGAATGAGACATCTTTTAACGAGCTTTTAGAAAATACTGTACATGAAATAGAGAACGCTTATAATCATGTTGTACTGATGCGATTGAAGCCATCAGATCTTCCCATAGAAACACCTGCGGAAAATGGTAATTCAAATTGAATTTTTAATTATAATACTTCTACATTTAATTTCTATATTTTTTTATATGCACATAGCAATAAAATATTTAGTAAATTTGTGTTCACAAAATGAATCTTTGTATTTTTTCAGATATCGGCATGTTTCGGAAGAAAGAAGTATGAGTGACTGAATTATTTTATCTCTTTTAATAATGAAATATTCTGATTAATGTGAATGCATTTGTGCTAAGAGTATAAATTACTTTAATACATTTACATTTAATATAAGTAATATTAAATAAAAGTAAATACGGTTTTTATGAAATTATTTATAGAGATTAATAATTTAATCTTTATAATAAATTTATTTAAAACTGTATTGTATTAATAAAGTTTTTTAATTTATACTTTGTGATGTATAAATATATATCTGTTAGTTAAAGAATTCGAAATTATGTTTTCATTAGTTAATCTAGTATTATCTGTTTAGTATTGTTATCTATTTAATTTTATTAATCTTATGTTTGATTTACATGTATATATATATATTTTTTTTTTGTGATAGCAGTTAAGTATACAAATATCGTATTATAATACAAGTGATATGATGATGTAATATTGATGTAATATTAATATCACTTATATACGCATGTTATCTGTAAATAATATTACTCATATTGTATCAGTCTTATCATGTAAACACAGCCAATGCATATCAGTGCCTTATCACCATGCATTGAACTAGCGATTCAGCGATGCGTGTCTATTTCAGTAATGAGATTGACCTGTTGGTAATTACTGATACGTCCCATTATTGCATTAAAATTTTCCAATTACACAAGTCTATATCCGCCTCTAATCATCGCTCATTCAAATTAAGTAAGTTTACGGCACTCGATACTTTTTCTCCAAATACATTCAATGTGTAAATAATACATCTACCTAAATATAGATCCGAATTCAAGGGATACAAAGATGAATAGCTGGTCGCAATTGCGTATTACTGGTTGTGAAACGTTCCCGCCTCAAACAACTGACGTTATATATTCAATAGCGGCGGAGCTAGGTGAATGAAATATGGGAAATAACTGCTGCGAAATTAATACATGTATTGTGAAATGATGAAATAGCATTTATTTTATGTGCTTAACCACAAAAAAAAACCTGTTTTAAATATTGAGAAATAATGATTGGTTAACAAAATCACTCTTTTTCCAGTAACTTAATATTTTTGAATGTATGATTTATTTAAGCACAAAAAATAGTTATTTTTGAATAACTTTTTATTATTATACAAATATAATAAGTAATATACGTTTTTTGCATGTTTACAGCGTTTACTCCATTTGTGCATAACTATACAATGTATTTACATTAAAGTCTTTAAATTACACTTAACTCTTTGGTATAATAATCAAAGTGTTCTTATGGATTCGAGATCATCAACAGTCTTGCTTCCGTTGCACCGACATCTCGGAAGACGCGACTGCCATCCACTCGTTGGACGTCGACTGGAACCACGTCAGGCCCAAGGAATATCTGCCATTGAGATTGGCGTGCTGGCAATGACTGAACCACCATCCACCCCGATAGTTGGCCGCGCAGTCGGTGGTGCTGATGTCCATGTCACGATCTTTGGCGCTGAACGCCATGCCGTCCTGATAGGACAGCGCGTCGGTCGCGTTGCCCGAGTAACCGGATACGTGCAGCCGGTAACCGGTCTCCTCGGAATCGACGGTGAAGTGCTCGTACTCGGCGCGCCAGCGCACGCCGTAGGTGTCGGTCAGGTCGACCCGCAGCCTGCTGCAATTGTCGCGGGTGAGCCGATGCAGCGCCTCGTTACCGAGCCAGAACTCGCTGACCGGCGAGCCGAAGCCGACCGAGTACTCGTTCCAGGTGCGATCGAAGTCGACCGCGCCGTCGATTCTGCGGGCGACGACGATCCATCCGGCGCGGCAGGAGGCCAGCAGAGGTGTCCCGGGACCGGGTGCCAGCAGAGTCAAGCCGTCGCGCTCCTCGCAATTCCCCGGAAGGGAATCCACCATCAGGCGATACTGATCCTCCACCTGTTCCAGCTCGTGCGTGACGTTCGCTGCCTTGGCCAGATTCCGAGAGAGGTCCAGTCGGCTGAGAGTCTCATTCAAGGCGTCCAGACTCTTCCGCTGCACGTCGCTCTTCTCCTGCAACTGCGACGCGCTCACGCTCAGCGCCTGAACCGCCCGGCGAAGATTGCCGAGCTCCTCCCTGGTCAACGACAGCTCGGCCGCCTTTCGCGCCGCATTTATCTCCAGCCTCGCCAGCTCCCGCTTCACTTCGGAGCGATTGGTGAAAACGGCCTCCTCGAGCAGACGTACCGAGTCGTACAGCCGTACCACCGACTCGTCCAGCTCGTTCATCGACACCAGATCCCGGCTCGCGTTGGACACCTTCATCGAGAGCTCCGCCTGCGCCAGCTCGAGGCTCCGCACTCGCTCCTCGAGATTCTCGCGGTCCTCGTACACCACCCGCTTCTCCACCATCGCTCGCTTCCGCGCCACCACGGAGATCTTCCGCTCGACGTTACGCAGTCGTTCCTCGAGCCGAGCCCGATGAGCCAGGGCGCGAGAATAGCTGTGCCTTCGGGCTGACGTAGCCTCGTGCGATCCGCTCACCTCGTTGCGAAAGATGTCTGCCTTGCTGCGATACTCCGGCTTGTGCGGATCCTGCCGCTGTCCGGGCAGCGTGCAGGACTCGCACTTCAGGGACTTCAGCTCGATCTGCACCGTGCTTAACTGCCAACAAATGAAAAAAAAGGTAAGTTTTTGCACGGCAAAAGCTGTACAGGTTTTTGTACGGCAAAGTAATGCTGACTCGGCGATTATTAAACTTAAACATCTCTCTATGACTGCAGAGATCTTTAAAAACAAGATCTGATAATTGATAATACAACAAGTTCTCAAAAGCGATTAGCGAAACCATCAGTAATCTCGTGAATCTCTTGGTTCCACAAAATAAATTTCCTCTCGATTCTCTTTAATCCATCGACTTTTTACAGGCGGTCCTTGATCGCGTGGTATGCGTGACTGCACGTGTGTCACACACACGCGCTTGTGGAATGCGTGAGAGTAGGGCCACAGCTGTCGACTCGTGTGGCTGCGGTCGCCAGCGTGTGTCAAATATCACAGACGGTAAGGATCGCCGAATCGGACTTATGTTGTTGGGATCAAAAACGAATTTACAAATACGCGCATAATATGAATTGTAGAATTTCTCTTATGCATTAAGAAAGAATTCAAGATTATTAATTTTATATACAGTATCGCGCATATTACTTTAATATATTATATAATATAATTTCGTGTGCTATTTATAAGTATTTTTTTTAAATAATTGAATTAGTAAATACAATAATCCATTATCTGTCGCGTTTCTTTTCCTCAGCAAAATATTTAAAAAATCCAATACTTTATGTCATCAAAATAATTTCGCATAAGCAATTGAACGAGATGAATTTTAATTTAATGAACTTGCATATCTCTATTCCGCCTAATGGCCTAATTTGCCCTCAATCTACGCAAATCTTATTCTTAAATTTTATTATATTTGACTTGTTATGACGATTGAGAGTTGAAAGTAGAAGCGCAAAAGGGCGGCAAGTATTTAAGAGGGGGCAGGAGGGTAAGGCCGGTGAGCCCGATGGGCATATGTGCGCGGCTCAAACGAAAGGCCCGTTGCGCGGGCGAGGCGGGAGGAAGGGAAGAGGAGGAGGAGGAGGTTGAGAAGCAGCTGCCAAGCGGCAAAACGAGAAACAGGAACGAAGCAGCTGGCCGCCCCGTGCAAGGCGCAGGTGCACGACCACCATACCCCCTTTCTTCTTCCTGCCGTAAATACTAAATGGTAGCGGCAGCCGTTATCTACATGGACGCCCGTTGTCCGCGCGTGAGCGACCGCATGCCCGGGCCCTTCGGCGTGTATACGCATACCACGAAATCGATCTCGAGGGCCCATTGTGGGCGAAAAAATCGGCCGTGATCATTGAGCGGCACGCGCGCGTCTAGGAATTCCGGGCATTCCGGCAGATCCCGTCGACGACGATGTATTGATGAACGTGCGTAATATACACACGTTTCTTTACACAATAGAATATATTATTCATTTGTCTACAGATTTTATTTACATGTAAAAGAGAGGAGAATCTGACTTCGGTAACGCTCAATCTTAAACATCTGCCGATTGAGCACTGAATTATAATACGTATCAGTACGGTAAAATATTCAAAAAAACTGACAAATGTATATCCCAGATATAAATTTTACTTCCCACGAAGAACAATTGAAAAATTCAAGATTAGGAGCTGTTGCTTCAGAATAAAGTAAATTCTTTGTGCAATAAGTAAATCTCTCTCCTCTCATTTCATGCCTGGTTTGGTCCGACCGCGTTGCAAATTGGTACCACCTGCCTATCATTTTCTGCTTTCTCTCTCTCTCTCTCTCTCTCTCTCTGAGGTATCAGCCTTACGCTCTAACATCTGCAAAAAAGAAGAGACAATTTACCTGACTGCTGACGTCCGCGCAGGAGCGGGACAGGAGGCTGGCACGTTCCTTGGTCGCGGCGATGTCGAGCCTGATGGTGCCGAGGGTGGCCTCGATCTTGGTGATCCTCCCCCCGAGGTCGCGTATGCTCCTGCCGACCTCGGCGACGTCGCCCTTGAGCAGGGCCAGCTCGCTCCTCATCCTCGAGCGCTCGGCGAGCTCCTCGCTGGCGTTCCGCGTCCTGAGCACCTCGGCGACCTCGCTCTGCAGCTCCGTCACGGCGCTGCCTAGCCATCGCACCCTCAATCGCTCGTTCTTCGCCTCGTTGCCGCTTCCGCCGCGAAGAGCGTTCACTTCCTTCCTGCACGTGCGAGGGGGATACGATTATAATGCGTTTTTTTTTTTGTGGTGCCCCTTCATTGTAATGATCATATCTTTTCTTCGCGTTTCGTAAAAGCAAAATAGAGGAGACAGCTAAGACCGACGTACTTTTAAAAGAAGGGTGAAACTAGAGATTAAATCTCTATATTTTTATCTCTTATTATCAAATTAACTTCATACGTTTTTTAATCGTATTATTATTTTAAAAAATGCGTTACTGTCTAAATTCCGTCTAAATTCAGTTAGATTTGACTGTTAAATTTTAATCATTTTTATATAAGAAAATACGAAAACAGTACCGTGTCCTGTTGCTTGACAGAAACCTTAGACTTCAATTAACTCCTAAGACTTCTCGCACAGGTTGTTAGCGTAATTATGCACTTGGTGAGTTTTAGTATACACATATGTGTATTGTATTACAATACACTACATGCAAAAAAAAAAGACGAAGCAAATTGCATCTTACCTTAGTTGCTTCACTTCGTTCCTAAGGACGATGAGTTCCGTGTTCTTCTCCATTGCCTGTTTCAAACTCTCCTCCAGGGCATTATAATCCTCCTGTCGATGATCCAATAACGCGCTCACTTGCTCCTGCAGCAGCTTGATCGTAACATTGAGCTCCTCGTCCGCGCGCGTGCCGGCAATCAGCGTATCCGCAGCGAAAATCGCTGATAACAGCAATAGTAGATTCGCCATCTCCGCCGATCTCTCTGGATATCTTCTTTCAAATAAATCCTCGAGTACCGTGTGTGTGTATTATTTTATCATTCACACACACACACACATACACAGAGTCTGAGGCCTCGATAATTATTTTTAATCGATACTTTTTATTTCCAGATTTAATGTCTCTTAAATCCTCGCATTTTCGAATTCTCGTCACAATCTCGACTTCGAATCGACTCTTCTCGATGAGAATTCTTTGCGACACCTTATTCAGCACGACTGACGAATGGATTTTGTCGTGATTCAACGTGATTCGCGCGCGATTTATCCGATTTATCCCGATATGGCTTGAGACCAGTTTTCAGTTCGAATCGCGAAGTCACGTGCGGAGCGGGGCCGGATTGTCGCAGTGTGCTTGACCGCCTCTCGAAAGCCTACTGGCACGGCCGAAACGGTGTACGAGTTTTATATCGGCCCTTGGACAAAGGTCCGCTCGCGGACCCGGTGTGGAGCAGGTGTTCGGCAACACCAGGCCCTCGTCAGGTATATATTGTCTCGCGCGCCGCCGCCGCCGCCGCGCCGTTCGTATCCCCTACATACGCCTGTTATGCGGTCCCTACCCACTCTCATATTTCGAGATGAGTATGAGATCGTAATAGATACGTCGTGTACGAGATCGCGATATGATAAATGCGCGAGTACAGGCTGCTGGGGTAATAAGCGCGTCTGGCGAACGGGGCGAGATTTTCGGCTGAAAATTTTTATATTCTCCCGGTAAAAATTCCAGATATATGCGTTAAACCTTATATAGATCCTTCTGTAAAATTTTTGAGCTCTATTTTCGTTTAGTATTTTAGCGAATATCTCTAAAATTCTAATTCAGAGTGGGTCCTCAAATTTTGTAAAAGAATTCCCTGAAAATTCCCGAATTTTCCAGGAACTTTATTCAAAATTCCAGATAAGATTAGAGAATTTCTCAATACAGCTTTAAAATAAATTAGGCACTAAGAGTTCTAATAACGTACAGAACTTGGTGCGTGAAACAATTTAATCTTCTCATATGTGCAATAATTACATCTCCATACAAAATTTTTCGAACGTAACGAAAGATTTTATATGGAGATGTAACTACATATGTGAAGATTAAATTGTTTCACGCAACAAGTTCTGCATTATTAGTTTCTTAATGCCTGATTTATTATTTCCGGATTATCGTTTTTTAGATTAAAGAGTCTTTATATAGTATGTCAATTTTTAAATAAATTAACTTTCAATATTAATTTCGGCCTTCGATATATGGGGCCACGTTTACTTTCTAAAGGGATAAAATTGAATTTAAAAGTAGAATTCAAAAAATTTTCTTGAGTACCAGTAAAATTCCCTGAGAATCCATGATTTTCAAGGGCAAAAATGAAATTCCTTGAGAATTCCAGGTTTTCCCGATTTTTCCCGATAATACCCACCCTAAAATTAAAGTCCACATGTAGAGGATCGGATGGATAAAACTTTCTTATTTGCTTGCGATTTTCAGAACGAATAGAAAGCGCGAATCGCTGAGGAATGTGTTACGCTTTAAACGGAAGATATGGATTTTCGTTGTGTCGCCTAATCGGAGAAAATGAGAAAAGACAAATAACGGCCAGTCGGGTAAAATTAATAATTTATTGAAAACAATTGTCCAACCTGTTGGAGTCTACCGTCTATACTTATAGATATGGTAACGCGTTAGTAGATTATTCAGTTTGGGGTGATGGAGGTACGGCTACGTGTTTATGTGTTTGAATTCTTTTGTATGACAAAATGTTGGATATATTAACACGGAAATTTCCACGCACGCATAGACACGCGTTTTGTGAAAATAACATTCTCCCGTTTAAATACAATACGTCACTCGTTGCCGAATAACGTTTACACGATATCTCGCGATATCTCTTCGAAATCGATGCTAACGATGCTAAGGATTATCGGATATTCCATGAGTAATAATATGGCAGAAAAATGGCACCGAGCTAATTATTCCTGTAAAGGCGAGTAATCGATTCAACAAACACGATAAGATTCGGTTAGATATAACAGACAGCTTTTGCAATATCGCATTTTTTTTTTAATATGGTAAACGCTAAAGATCACATGCAACGCTGCGGAAATGGACTGATAACTCATGATTTATTTGTAGTCTTATGCGAAATATACTTGTGCGAAATATACCAAGCTCAGCGAGTTCAGCGTTTACGGTATCCGAGGGCGTTTACGATATTGCAAAAACTCGCCAGCAACACGCGGGTTGGAGTGAAATTGGATCAAAATTAAAAACCTGCACCATAGAAACAGCACTGAAAGAATCTCTAAAAAAATACGTTGGCGAATGGAAGCGAATCGGTAGGGGAGGTTCCATCTTAATCCGATTTACAGCCCTACAGCCCCATTACAGTACACGTAAATAATTCACCGCTTATCACTTCGCGGCACCGAGTTCGCGTTAATTCGCGTCGGCTCTACGTCGCAAATCTAGGCGATAACGCACTTAAATACTTTCGGGAGCGTAGCTCTACGGCTCTTACGCTCGAAAACGAAACGTGTAAATTTCTCATACACAACGACACAATTGTTGGTTGAATCTCAAAACGCGTAAACAAAAAAAAACCAATCTCAACAAAAAAAAAAATTAAAAAGCGAAGCTCTTTCTTTTCGTTATCATATTGCTACGTCCCTGGTTGGGGCATCGTATGCCTAACACGTGCCATTCGCGTGCCCCCAATAAATTCTCTAAAGAATTACGTCACTCGAACGCATCTCGGCGTTCAGCGTCTGTTATCCTGTTAACAAGTACTACATACTTAGCGCATACTACGGAAGTTAATCCGCGATTACACAGCCAGAGAGTCAAATTTAATTTCGTGCAATGTGTGTGCGTACGTGAACGCTGAATTGGTCTTCCACCTTAAGTCTGGGCAGAGCCGTACGTGCCGGTCGGCGGCCGGTAGAGTCTGGGCAGCGTCAGAATCTGCAAGCTGTTGAACGCGTACTTGCGCACGCCGATGTTCTTCCACGTGTTCTCCCGGCGACAGCCCTCGCTGAAACAGAACGAAGAGACATTGTTTATCAGACGATTTGAGATTAACGAGATATTCCCAATAACAATCGTTATTCCCGATAAGAGAACAGATTTTAAAACATTTAATTTTGTGAATATAATTTTCAAAATTATTCATGGTATAACAATTAAAAGATAGATATAATTTTCAGAATCGTTCATAGTCCAACAAATTATTTAGTGCATTGCAAGTGTGGAAACGATTTTGAAAAATATGATTATTGCTACTGATTTAATTCAGCTCCTCCTCAGCCCCGCCCTCAGATATTCCTTTTCTTTCTTTTTCTTTCGCGCTTACCTTCGCATACAGTCGAGAGCCCTCATGTACTCGTGTTCAGCCAGATGGTATTCCGACGACAATATATTGACTTGTTCAAGAGTGATCGCCATACCGGTCCTATCTTTCGCGCTTTTGCAGCTGGTGAATCTCAATCCGCGCATTCTTCGGCATATTTGCGAGGACAGTTGCAAGATTTCTACGTTCTTGTTGACTCTTTCCTGCACACATGTCTTCAAATTCATCATCATATCCGACAAGGTGTGGCCCAGAATCGACCTAGCGGCAACTGAAAGAAAAAGACGCACCAATTTTAGAATCTGTCGACAAGAAAAGTTTTTAACTTTAAATTAATTAAGTTTAAACAACACCAAAATCTAAAAGACGATCGAAGAAAAAATCTCATAGATTTTACATTTTCTTAGACAATGTTTCTTGGATTTTTGGATCTCTAATATATTTTAAATTTAGTTCTATACTCACAACGCGTGGATGTAGGTTCCGTCGGTAGATTCAGCTTTTTGAATCTCAAGTAATATTCGTTCAATCTATCGAAATTATCCATATTGCTTTTCTCCTGCGGCTTCGTGGTGCCGAGGCTCTCGGCTAAGGAAGCCATCTCGTTGATGCCGACGTTGAAGAACACCGGAGTCACGTTGAACGACAACGTTTGTCTCGAGGAGGGCACTAACGGCAAGAGGGAGTAAATCGCGTCCGGAACCGGGAGTATCACCGTCAGCGCGCTCCGCGATCCTACTACGCGCGGCACAGGTAGCTGAAACGTGCTGGCTTTTCCTTCGACCCTGCAAGAATAGCATTCGCACGTTTGGACGAAAATTTCTTTCTAACGTAACTCAATCGAGAAAGAACGTGATAAAAGAAAGTTCTACCTACCTGGGTTGAATGCCACATCTGGACAGAGTGAATGTGACGGTATGCGTGTCCTCGACCGCCACGGCCATGTCGCCCCACATGTCAATCTCGTCTCCGTAATAGCTAAGAAGGCCTTCGAAGGAAACCAGTGGTCCCAGAGTTGTGAGTATTAGCAGAAACATCGGGTCGGGCCGTTGGCACCACAGTTTCGCCATTATGCCGGTTACTAAGGCAGTTAGCTGAAATTTTACGGAAATTTTACAAGGTTACTCCTAGTTGTTTTCACATCTTTTTTTAAGGTTAGGTTAGACCATCTTTGAGACCTTAAAAGATATCTAAGTTTGGGATTTTTTTGTTGGTAAATAGATAATCTATTAAAAATCTATTCAGAGAACATTATTGTATATAAATAGATAACTCTAATTAAAAATCTATTTATAGGACATTATTGTATATATATAAGTAAAAAAATTTTTTTAATTTTTTTATGTCTAAAATGGCACTGGCGGAATCCCTTTTTTTCTGTAGCTTCAAATCGATGTAAAAGATTCCAGGCACACGGTTTGATCTTGAACAAAATACAAAGAATTTTCATTATCGACATATTAAAGATTAATGAAGTACGTAGGGGTTTTTTTTTAAATATTGATTTTTCTCAAAATGACAACTATTATATAAATAATGTGTATTTTTCGCCAGTACAAGTCTTTCTTAAAATAGCTGCCATTTTGAGAAAAATCAATAATTTGAAAAACCTCTATGTACTTCATTAGTCTTTAATATGTAGATAAAATGAAAATGATTCTTTGTGTTTGCTCAAGGTCAAATCGTGTACCTGGAATCCTGTATACCAATAGAAGAAAAGAGATTTCGCAAATGTAGGCCAGTGTGCAGTTTTGGACATAAAAAAATTTTTTTAAATATTTTTTTAGTTTCTTACATATGTTTCTTACATGTACAGTAATGTCTTCTAAGCAGATTTTAAATAAAGTTATCCATTTAATCACAAAATAAATCCCAAACTTTAGGTATCGTTCTAAAACCTCTACCGTTCTAAAAAGGTGGCATAACCCCTTAAGCTGAATAATATCGTGATAAGCTCACCGCTTGACTGAAGCAAACGTCCCGTCTGTACCGGACGTTGCACGCGCGCTGCGCCGTTTTCGAGTCCTCCTGCACGCGAAACACAGAGTGCGTCAGCCTTGCAGTCTTCAGCAGACCGTCCATGGCTTGCCGCAGCTTCTTCATGCTCGGCCGGAGCTCGCTCGTCCAGTCGACGATCGACGCGAAGTCTAGGCCCTCGGTGAACTTGTTCCTCTGTCCCGAATTACTTTTGATCACGCGCGTCATCGAGTCGACCGCTTGGCACACTTCATTGGAAGACGAGTTACGGTAAGTATCGGTTATCCCTAACAATGCATTACGTTGTAGGTGTTTTTACTACGTTTCTTTTCTTTTTTTTTTTCTTTTGCACAAAAGAACACATCACATTAGGCGATTCCCTTACCTTCCTTTGCCTTGGAGAGCGCCGGTTTCTCCATTCCCGGGCTCGACTCCTCCAGCAATTTGTTCGACTCCTCGCATTTGATGCCGTTTTTCGGCTGAATGGTCACGACCTCGACGTTGTGCCGATTGCTCGGCAGGCAGCCCTTCAAGCTCTGCGATCTGCCCAGGCTACCCTTGTTACGCAACCGCACGGCCGGACTGCTGCATCTGCCGCAGAGAAACTTGACCTTCGACACGAGGCACATAACGCTCGCCTCGATGTTCAACTGAGTGAGATCCCACGGCTCCGGCTCGTCCGTGGGTTTGTAATAATTCGCGGATGGCGAATTGCACATCTTCTGGGTGTCCAAGAAACGCTTGCACGGATCGGTGTCGTTCCTCAAGTCTTCCTTCTCGTCGTCGTAGCCCTCCTTCTTCTCGCTGTCGTGATTTCGCTGAACATTCTCGCCGGTTTCCGCCTCCGTCTGCTTGGGATCGTCCTCCACGTCCGGGAATATCACGAAATTCTCTTCCGCGATGTCGCCCTCGCCGGTGTTACTGTTGGGCGCCTCGTTTCTAGAGTACGCGAGGGAGGCGTACTCCCCGTTCCTGATGCCGTTCTTCGACCAGATGTCCTGCACGCACTCGGGAGTGTCGGGCGTGACGAAGTCGTCGAAATCGGGGCTCCTCAAGTCGAAGTTCAATTGCTGCGTGATCCGTTTGAACGGCGACAGGGATTGATTGACCTTAAAGTCCAGCGTCAGAGTGTCGTCCGAGGACGTGGTTGAGTTATCCTGGACTTTCGCGACTTTGTACTCTTCCAGAAACGTTAAAGCCTCCTCCACCAAGCCGGGATCCCAGAGACTGAGCAAGATCCTGGTCTTCGTGATCATGTCCTCGCATATCGGTAGCATGCCACTCGTCTGCTTCTCCTTGGCGAGTTTCATCAAGGATCTCATTGCCTCTACAACGTCCCGGCGTAGTTGCTTGATCGCCTGGATCGCGTCGTGCGCCATCGTAATTTTGGATGTTCCCTGATACAGCTGATTACTTCGCATGGGCGACTCCTTCAGTGCCTGCACCAATCTGCAAATGAAAAATGCAATTTATTAAAATCCGTAAGTGTATTTTACATTTACTTTGACGATTAAAGCGTACACCATGTGTATACCTTATGAGTCCGCCGTTTTTGCTTTTATGGGAATGAGCCGTGAACGCTCCTACGCTAATAAAATCGTAAAACCCACACTTGTTCAACGTGTCGTTGTGGACCCACATTCGTTGAAGGTGTAAATTCAAAGGCGCAAATTCGAGAGTGCGGTCGTTCTTACGCGACGACTGCTTGAAATAACTCCCTGAAATTCGAATAACCAAACGTTAGAGTATTAGTTTTTAGAGACGGGCTATGGAGCGCGTTTTTTTTTTCACGGATACGTTAAATTATTTATTACGAAATCGTGGATACTTACCTTTGTAGGCGGCTAAGTTTTCTTTGGCTTGGGAATACAAATGTAACAAGTGAAGATGGCGATCGAGCAATTCGATTTGCTTCGTATGCCAAGGCTCCCTCAGCTCTCCCATTCCAGCTACCTCTTGTAACAATTCTTTCTCCTCTTGTATCCAAATACCCCTGCAATTTGTCGCTAAATTATTTCACCATTCAGTTTTTTCGCACTTTCACCGCAAGACGAGATGAAATATTACTCACAGCAAATGTTGCGGAAATTGAAAACAGAGTTTACTCTCGGCCATAATCTCATGCACGCATATATCACCCCCTAATCCAGAGTGGAATCTGCGACAATTACATTTAGATGATTGTTATAAAATGCATCGATTGGGTCGTTTCGTTGGTGTAGAAGCTTACCTGTAAGTCTGCACGAATGGATTTGCAAAGAGAAGTTTTAACTGGCCTTGATGCGGGAACTTAATTTTCGTCCCTAATCTCGGAGGTAACGATTGCGAGCGTCTGTGCGAAGGCAGCTAAAAAATGTATTACAGTTCGATAAGAATGAAACGTTTCTCTATAAGCGATAAGATTAAAAATCAAGATTAAACGGTAAGACAAAACTTGTTTGAAAACACTGATTCATTTATTACCTGTTGTTGATTATTACTGTTGTACACTGCATTTCGCGACGGCGTACTCTCTGTGCTATTCCCTTTATCCTCGGCTTCCAGATTCCACACGTTAATTGTTAAAAATCCGACTGTCGTTGTTTTCGCTGACTTTAATGGTATCCTTAATCTAAAAGAATCAAAGGAAGACAGATGAAACAACAAAATCAAATTAATTAAATAATTCGATAGTTTCGCATTTGATCGAAGAAAGTTATATTTTCTTAAACTATATAAAATTTTCAAAAAACATAGTTACATTTTAAATTCGAAAGTTTTATATTTTGTTACAAAATTTTCAATTTTATTTAACCCTAATCTAAAAGAATCAAAGAAAAACAGATGAAACAACAAAATTAAATTAATTAAATAAGTTGATAGTTTCGCATTTAATCGAAGAAAGTTACATTTTCTTAAAATATATAATTACATTTTAAATTTGAGTTTTTTTTTGTTGCAAAATTTTCAATTTTATTTAATATTTAATAACATCTACATTATATATATATATAGAATTACCTAGGAGTGTCTTGCACTGTGCTAAATGTCACTATCGCGCTTCCTATTGGAGTTGCGGTCTGGCTGACTCTTTCTCTGACGTCGTATGCGGTTATCCTAATTTTCGTTTCAGTGGTTAACCCGTCGCTGGCTCGAAAGCTTACCGTAGTTAAGAAATTCGGATTACTACTTTGCTGAAACAAGATCGACGAAGAAACTCTTATAGAACTGCGCACCTTGAACGAGATAAACAATTCTTGAGAATTTTTCGTTGGTTACCTCTATGACTTCGGTTCGTGCGTACTTAATCCAAGTTTTGGAAGATTTTGCCTGTACATCTATCTCTAAAACGGGAGTGGGCGGTCGGCCGTGCCCATCGCACAACAGATTGTCGCAGGCTAACGATACCTCGCACATTGGTACTTCCGCCGGATCTGAGAAAACAAAGCATAAAATCAGTGGCGCCGAATTTTACTTGTCACGCTTCATGCATCATAAAGTGTTAACAGCGATCCACAATTGCTTTTCACAAAATACAGCTTTGCTACGAATATTAATACAACTTTGTAAACGAATAATAAAGTTATATTTCCAAAAAGCATGCATTGACATTTTGTTAAGAATTTATTGCAATAAATTGATCCTGCATTAATTAGCTTCAAAAATTCAATATTAAATTCATCAAGTAAATCTCGCGTTCAATTTTTATTAAATTCTGCTAAATATTAGTCTATAAGATTAAAAAACAATTTACAACAATCAACGCGCTGAAGAACGCGCGAATAAAATTGTGCGCTCCGCAACAACGAAAGAGCTTTCAGTTTTGCGAATACAAAGCATTCGCACCTGTGAAGGTCCCGCGCTGCAGCCGCAACATCTGTATGTCGGTGTCGTGCTTGTGCCCGCTGAAGGCCTCGATACGCTGCCGCAGCGACAGCAATTGGCTCCGCATGCACTCGTAGCTGGCCAGCTGCAGCGCCTGCAACCAACTGTCCCGTTCCTCGGCCGTGTTCGCGCCCAACTGTTGAAACAAGCCTCCGTCGAAAACTGCAAACATTTTTCCTCTCTGTGCTTTTGGACGTCGCCACGCGCGCTACGTGAGAGCGGGGGGCAGACGTGCATGCACACGCGGATGACGTCGACGGCGACGACGACGACGGATGTGTGTCGTCAATGCACCGATGCGGCAAGGAGAAGGAAGAGAGGGAAAGAGGGAGATTAGCAGAAGGTGTACAGATGGTGATACTTGCCTATGCTGAATCCGTAAGGAACGTGATTGCTGGACGGATCCACGCGGACCGTGCACTGCTCCAGTATGATCACCCCCAGCGGCTCCGACCACTGCTCCCGCGATTTGAAATAGAACAGAAGGTTGCCTCGCAGTCTGCACCATCGTTCGAGACTTACTGCACAAGAGAAGCGGCGGCGACTGTTAAGCGCGACTGTTCATACGTACATCGGGCACATTTTCCATTTAGAGAGGGGAGGCTTCGGTGCACGATAACAAGCGGCAGAAGAAGAGACGAGGGAGAGGAGGACGATACTCGCGTTGTTCAGTCCCTTGCGAACACATGGCGATTAGCAATGATAAACAGGCTTTCCGAAAGAGCGTATTAGTCGCAGTGAGACAGCCGTTAATAATAATAATTGCAAATGAGAATTCTCTAATTATTTAAGATCTGCTGCAGCAATCAGACTTAAGTTTACCACTGCCTGTGAATACTGGCATCGAGACAATATTCTTCTGCGAGATCATCTTTTTTTCTTTCTTTCTTTCAGCCTTGTGTTCACGGAACTAAAAGTCGCTTCGGCATCTCGGAAAAAAAAAAATTGATCAATCGCATTAGTCAATTGGACAATTGAATTGATCAAATATAATCACATTTGTTAATTCTTTTTCCGTCCGAGATCTCGGAGCAATTTCCTGCAACATCGTCGACAAGACTTTATACTTTTTAATACTTTTAACGTACACGTGGCGCTATCGATTTTAGAGATGTGCCCTTACGAGAATGAGTTTCCTCGTGAGACCAATTTGCCCTTATCATTACGTCATTACGTCATTGCGTCCTTGATCTCTCCCCTTCTCATCCTCTTTCGTTAAGATCGATGCGCTCTCGAACTAGGGTATTTACAAAATACGAGAACTCAAAGCAAGATTCTTATATGCTGCAACGATATAAATGTAAAATGCACACACATATATTTTATGTTTCATGCTTCCAACTTATCCTCTTAAAATTTAAAGCGCTGCGTGTCCCGTGGCGTGAATATTTGCAAATTAAATTGAGATTTTCTATGATTTTTCATCATTTTAGAGTTTCTATCACACACAACATGCGAAGCATTCCGTTTCACATGCCATTCACTCTCGATTCACCAAAAGCTTCGTAATTTATTGAGCAAATTTGACACTTCATTAACATCTTTAACAAAAAAAACAATTGTACCATCTATATATTTAAATATTTAGCTGTTTAGATATTTACTGCTGATATAACAACTTAAATAAATGTAAACCAAGTATAAGACAAATTACAAAATATCAAACTGTGAGAATTTATTAAGTAGATCTTTCGCTTTTATTCTAATAAATCGAGAGTCAAGAGCTCAGTGACAAGCACATTGCATGCAAACATCACATATTAGGTAGCAAAAAAGCCAAATTAGTAAGCATTTTCAGTGGAAAGATTAGCTCGGACATATTAAATAGAGAGCGAGAGAACAGAGATGTTGAAATTTTGAGCTGAAATTTTCGATATCCCGTTCATTCGTTAGATCATCCAATTTTCCTCCATCCAATCTTCGTTTCAATATGCGACCGATTAAAACGCGAGATTAATCTCACTGAAGCGTGCGTCGAATCACTCTTGCAGGTGTCTTTTATAGGTAAGCGACGAAGGAAACGCGTCCCCGCACACGTTAATCAAGATTAGTCGGGCCAGTCAAAGAGCGTGTTAATCACGTTAAAAACTGTGATGTGGGAGCGTGAGATGGATTCCAATTATATGTATATCGTATTACAGCAAAATGCACTCGGGCGAATTGTACCTTTGCTCGCGCCGGCGGTAACGCAATTGAGATCTCGTAGGCTCTTATGCGATCTTCCTTTCTGATTTTTGTTCTCGGGTTTTTTACCTGTACCTGAAAATTGCACGAGAGATTGCTGATTGCAGCCGCCACAACGACATCCTAAGGTAAAAGGGGCAAGGAGAAAGAGCAGCGAGTTGTGCTGTTAATTTAACTGTCGCGATTATGCCAGGGCGTATCGATTTATGGCTCGATCTCGCGTGGGAACGAAACGCGTGGATCCGCGGACCTCTCTTTGTTATCAGTTTATTAATATCCCGTTGAATGATTATTCTTATCACCTGTATGATAATTACATGAAAAGAAGCGATAAAGCATCTTATTTTTATACGGCCATATAAATTGTCCGTATTCTATTTTTTTGCAATCTTTGATGATGTCAGAAATTATCTCACAAGCGAGGTCGTTTGACGGAGTTTCATTCTGCTTCACTGGAATATTAAATGTTAAATCGTCATTGTTTCAGTAACTTTTTTTTTATTCTGAGTTACTTTAGTATTAAGTAGGGCAAATAAACTCTGGATAATATACTGCAGTTTAACCGAATATACTCCGTTCTATTCTTGATATCTTCGCGAAGTTTCTGATGCTGACGTCATTCAACGTATCACAAAACAAATATTCCGCTTCGTGCAAAGCCATGCCGAAAGGGATAGAGAGAGAGAGAGAGAGGTGGGCTAAATTATCGAAGTCCCTCTCTCCGCTGCTATCGCCGGCTATCGAATGACTCAAATGGAGAACGTTTCATATGGGGGCCGATAAATCCTATTTCGTGCAACATATGTCCCGTAACATCTAATAAATCATCGCCAAGGTTATATGAGCATAAATATCAAATCATTTCCAATTAACAAATGTAAAAAGACTTCGAAAACGTTAAGGCAAACAAGTGACTGAACATATATCTATATCAGAACACGTACACAAAAGCTTATTTTTAAATGCTTTTCTTCATAATATTATAATTTAATTGTAATCTTCAAATATATAAATAAATCTTTAAATATATTTTTACAGTAAAATGTTAATATTATAATACAAAAAGCATTTGAGATTAATAAATTTTGTGTACGTGTTCAAATATAGATACATGTTCAGTCATTGATACGTTTACCTTACAAATCTCTTGTTTTTTTTTTTTTACTAAAAACAAAGCTGGACCAAACGCAGCCATTATTTTATTTTTCCTACTCGTAACACGTTCAACGATCCGAATGGCATAACTTTCTACGGCTCTACGTCAAACGGCAAACGAAGGATTTTTGTAAGTTTATCGTCAAGCCTCAAGAACAACGGTAAACAAGGGGATAATCATGCATCCGTACATTCCGTACAAGATATATAAAGTCTATAATTTGAAGAGCTACTCATTGCGCGCTCGGTGCGAATCGCTCGGTTTCCGGGAACTCACTTTCCGTCCTGCGAAAGAAGCCCTCTTGCCGCTCTCTCACGTACAGGATACCCTCCTTCTCGAATTTCTGCGAAGGCTGCGTAGCCAGTGTCAATAGCTCCTGCTTATTGAATCTCATCTTGCGCGGGCAATCAAGCCGACATATTTACAGTCTCCGTTGCTTACTTGTCTCTTATATATACTGGAAGTCAAAACATGCAAAAGCCTTTTAAAAAAAAGATCATGTTGCTGCAGCCTGTTCGAATCTCTCGCAACACACGCACTGGTTGCGTGCAATCTTGAGCTTTTCTTCTTTAATTCTTTTAAATTCTGTAAAGGTAAACGTACCAGTGGCTGAACATGTATCTATATCTGAACACGTACACAACATTTATCAATCTCAAATACTTTTTTTTATCATAATATCAAAATTTAATTGTAAAAATATTTAAAGATTAAATTATAATATGAAAAAAATCATTTAAAAATAAATCTTTGTGTACTTGTTCAGCTACAGATACACGTTCAGCCACTGGTACGTTTACCTTACTAATTTTTGTTTTTGAATTTAATTTACAAATGTAAATACGATGAAGAGCTGATTCCTTACGTTTGGGACACATCTTAAGACCGGTCTACAATTGCGTAAGCATAGTTGCAAATAGTTGTAGTTGTAAGAATATACCAATCACAATCGAATTTAAGAAGAATATTCGACTGTAATTCGTCGGTTCTTACAACTACAATTACTTACAACAACACTTACGTAATTGTAGACCAGGCTTTATATTGCCCACTTACAACACTGCTTACAACAGTTAAGGAGAACTGTTTAACTGTCAAAAATATATGACCTAAACATTTCACTGCAAGTATATTTCTACAATCGAGCCAGGAGAGCTTCGATAAGCACTCTCACTTTCGATTAAGTTAGTCAATCAAGAAGGTATATCTTGAGTTATAATCAGGGGACAATCGTCAGTTCTTTCGTGGAAAATGGGAGTTTACAGAGAGAGAGAGAGAGAGAGAGAGAGAGAGAGAGAGAGACAGAGAGTGAGAGAGAGAGGCAGAGAGGAGGGAGAAACGTAATTACGTACCATTTTTACAGATGGATCGCTGCTGGCGGTTCCTCTCGCTGCTGCCATCGGCATTGTGGCGCGGGTCTAAAAGATCAAAAACACTGCTAGTAGAAGAGGAGGAGACACGGCACGGCGGCCGCGGCGGGGCATCGAGAGATCTCTATTCGCTTGACACACTCACTGCCGACGACGCTCGCTCAGGACGTCGAATGATGAATTCAGTGGCGACAGTGGGAATCCAGGGGATCCAGGAGGCACGCGTCGTCCGTTCTCGCGATCCGCATCGGGGAAATCCCTGTCAAAAATCAGACGTGTCCCGCGCCGCCGTTCCCCGCGCAGGGCAGCTCATTCCCGTCGTCGCGCTATCGGTGCGGATCAATCTCGTGCCGACGACGGGACGCACGTGCGACATGGAGAACGGAGATGTTGGGCGAATCTCGTCGTCGGTCGGTCGTCGGCGCGTCGTCGTTAACGTTGGAAACTCGCGCGCGGCGCGGCGACGTTTCGACACTTTCTCAACGCATCGCGGGCGGGACGCGGAGGCGCGGAGCGCGAGAGGCAAACATAGCGGTCGGCGGGCGATGCGACAGAACGACGGACATCGCCGCGGCGGCGACACCGAGAGGCGATCCGGGAAGCGATAAGAACAACCGTGCGCGCCGCCGGGTCACCGCGATTGGGTGGTCTACTGGTCTGAGCCGTCTAAGTGGTCTCGAGACTCTCGAGCTCTCGAGTCTCCCCTTCGTCGCTTTTCCGGCACGCTGGCGCCATCCGCCGGCCGATCGCCGAAGTCCCTGACCGACAGGTCGCGAATACCGATTACCGATAATGCAGTACTCTAGTTTAGCAGTTCGAGAAACGAGCAACCGCGACCAAATCGGTCCTCATGTGATTCTAACCTGATCGTTCTGCAAGGTCCAGAGCAAGACTGTGGTGAAATAACAGTAAGAATAGGTTGACAGTTTTCCAAACGCCCTTCAGCCAAAGGGAATTCCCAGGAAAGGTCCGGTCTAACAGATCCTGTTGTGTAACCCAAAGGACAGGTCAAAGTCTCTTCACCTGAAGGATACTCAAGGTAGACACTCCAGATTCTCCTCACCCGAAGGGACACTCGAAGGTCCCGATCTCTAGTCTCTTCTAGATTTTCACCGACGCTAATAATTTCAGAATGTATCACTGAGCCCTTTGCTCTCGCGTACGAAGTACAAGTGCATGTACATCTGTCGCGAGCGACCGACATGTCCGTCAAGCTCTTGCGCTGCCTCGCCGGCGGTCTTCTCGTTCCGAGGGGTCAGCATGTCCGTCACGGCCATCGGATGCGGGGGAAACCGCCGACGATCGCCCGCACCCTGCGGCAGCGTCTCGACGAGCTCAACCGCGTGGACCCGACGTTGAGCTTCAAGGTGAACATCGGCTACCCGGTGGCCAGGGTCGCCAGACGCGCGATAACGAGCGCCTGGACGAGCGAGATCGTGGCGCGGCGGAACAACGCCGAGCTCGAGAGGTCGTCGCGCACCCGGCAGCTGCTGGTGGATCTGCGGCAGGTGAGGGAGGACTGGCTGCAAATCGACGGGACCTCCCACATTCACAGGCTGGCCAAGCACTACGGCGTCTACGACGATCTGTACGGCGACGCTTACTTCATGCCGGTGGTGCCGCTGAGCGTGAGCTACGACCTGCCGGACGACCGGCTGGTGAGGGTCCACACCGGTAACGTGATCAAGCCGAGCGCGGCCTCCAGGGCGCCCGACGTGACGTACAGCGCGGAGGACGGGTCGCTGTGGACCCTGATAATGAGCACGCCGGACGGCAACCTGACCAGCCCGGAGCACGAGTACTGCCACTGGTTCGTCGGCAATATTCCCGAAAGTCGGCTGAAGGAGGGCGAGGAGCTGGTGGACTATCTGCAACCGGTGGCGCCGCACGGCATCGGATACTGCAGATACATCTTCGTGCTCTACAAGCAGGAGGGTCGCGTAGATTTCTCGGAGTACAAGAGAGCCAAGCCCTGCTCGAATCTGGAGGAGCGTAACTGGCGAACGCTGGACTTCTACAGGAAGTATCAGGATCAACTGACGCCCGCCGGTTTGGCGTTCTTCCAGTCGGACTGGGAGCCCTCGCTCAAGGAGTTCTATCACAACACGCTGAAGACGAGGATGCCGATGTTCCGATACGATTTCCCGAAACCGTGCATAAAGAACCAAGTGTTGTTCCCTCTGAGGGAGCCCTTCAATACCTATCTGGACAAGTACCGCGATCCCAAACAGATAACGAAGGAATTTTTCTTGAGAAAAATGAAGAAGGTGCATCCCTTCGACGGGCCGGAGCCGCCGAGGAAGTTCCCGCTGGCCCATCCCAATAGAACGTACAGACCTACCTGGCTGAAATTCGAGATAATAAAGAAGCGGCTGGGATACGGTCGTGTCAACGACCTCAACGAATACTAGATTCACACCAATTGATAATGCAGCGTATTGTAATTGATAAATCAAAGTTGTTTTCAAACGTTGCATTTTTTCTTGTGGCATGACAAGCTATTCCGGTTTCAGGTGTGCCTCCAGAATCTGCCTGCTCTGATACTTGATGTCTGCTCGCGACGGAACAGTAGCGTCGACTATCTCGTGTTCGACCATTAGCCCTGTAAAATCATATGGCTTGTAACGGAGAGCGTCGATAAAACTATCGATGTTTTACAAAAAAAAAAAAGCAAGAAGGAAGAGACACTTTACTAATTTCTTCCTCTTCACCGGTCCCGAATATCAAACCGGAATTATAATTCGATACGTAGGTGTGATAGAGATCCCGGGCTTCGTCTTCCTTCTGCTCGAGATCGAAATTGCTGATACCGAAGAGAATGTTTATTTTTCGGCTGACCTTTGACAGCAGCGTTAAAACTGTAAAGACCGATGAACCACGGTAAAATAATTATTTTCCTATCATAATTTTTAACTTAATGTTTTGAGGAACAGAAAAAGATTTAAATCCATCGTATATAAATCATTTATAGTTAATTATATAATTATATAAATTATCTAATGACTATGTTAATAATTATAATTTTTCTTTACCATCGGTGTCCATTCCTTCGATCTCCGCCAGCACGTCTTCTGTATCTTCTTTATCGTTGAATATCGTCGTTTCTCTCTTATTCTCTTTGACCTTCCTCACTCCTTTGCCGCTATATTTCATGCAAAGCAACATCGTGTTCATACTCTGTAAGGCCGCTCTGATATTCGTGAGCAATTCGCCATGATCCTTTATCTGTTCCTTCGTGTCCTTCTCACGTTTCTTCTCGATTTCGATTTGTTCCAATATATCTTGCATACCGTTTGTCTTGTACCTTACAGATTTTTAAATGATCATTGAATTCGTACTTAATGAGATAAAAAAACATATGCCTATAGATAGTAAAATATCAATAATTAATTGTATTTTACTATATAATTTCTTTATAATATTTTAATTTTGATTTCTTTATAATATTATTAGTACGCTCAATGTTATCTTATAGCAACTATTTACTGTTCTGTTGCAATTTTCGTGGAATACTTGAGACCCTCGAGAACTTGTAAAGCCTGATTCTTTTTGTTCAATAAAGCGTCGCGATTCTTTATATTGACGTCTAATCGCGCCAGCAAAGCTGTCCTGTGCTCGGATTGATTTTCAAGCCTGATCACGAGAACGAAATATTTTATAGCGATTTTAGATATTATAAAATAATACACGAAGCTCAAAATAGAATACCTCGATAGCAGGTCATGATACGAACGCACGAGTAGAGATTCTTTCACTTCGGTGCAGATACCTTCCAACTGTGTTAACTGATTTTCGAACGTTTTGTTGAACACGTCGGTATCTTTTTTCGCAAAAATGTGAACGCTCTGTAAAATGTAAATTATAAATAAGAAAATACTTGAATGAATTTCTTCATCGTACAAAAATCCATCATTGAAAAGTAGAGCTCCTCAAAACTTTATTTAGAAGCTGCAAACAGCAGGTATGAGGCTGCATAAATTCTTCAATTAACTTAAATATTTTTTGTCCAAATTTTATTGTAGATATCACTTTTTTCAATATCATTTTTTTTTCAATTCTTTCACAGAGAGAACAGCACAGTTTGATCTCATTTGTATTACTCACCTCAACGCGCACTAATGACTGCGCGTAGGCCCACAGATCCTTCACCTGATACTGCACCGTGCTCAACATTTGCTCCCTGATTTTCATATTACGCCAGACGACGCGAGACATTCGTTTGTACTTCTGCCTGACGTCGTCCAGATTCTCCGCTGCCAGCTGGCCCATCACCGTCACCTTCAGCATCTCTTTGCATTGGGAGGATTGATCCTTCTTCAAAATGTTCAACAGGGTATCGAAGAATATCGCGTCCTACAAAAGATTTCGCGGGAGCAAGGAATGATGCGGCCGCGCGAAGGAACATCGAATTAGATTCCTCTGTGTTTTTGAGACACAAATACTGGCCTTCGAAACTTAATAACGTGACGATCAAAGATCTTTACCTTCTTCAGGATACTTAGCATCGACCAGTACGTGGAATGTATGTCTTTTGCCGCGTTATACTTCGCGATGGATCGCTGTAATTGCGCTACCAATCGTTGCTGCTCGCAGTTCGGCAGGTACTCGCTTTGCTCCTCGAGTTCGATCGAAAGAACGTCGTGCTCCAGCTTGTCATTCAGCGAACGAGCAAATCTTTACTCTCTATGGCTCAAAGTTAGCGCAAAAACGTGTATACGAAGCTTAATATTACATACTGAGTACACAAAGAACGTCATATTATCATTGCGGTATATTAATACTCATCTTCTAATAGGCTTGATCTTATATACAAAAATTTTATAACATACTAAATACGCGTAGCTACTTTGCTAGTGATTATTATTCCTACCGCGTAAATATTTTACATTTGTTATGCCGCTTAAGGTTCTACCTGTAATTCGACACCTCCCTTCAATCTTTTCTTTCTCTCATAGTAGAGCTTGTCCAAGAGTCGACGTTTCAAATTGCAATCTTGATACACCGCCGCATAAATTTCCTATACGAGACAAGACTTTCGCACTACAGCGTATTCCAGAATTATATAAATATTTGTGTTTTTTTTTTTCATCGCGAGAAATACGAATCATTTCTTTTTTAAAGAATTCGAAGGCAATATTGGTGTTTATTCTTACGGATGGTTTCAGGTGACTGAACGCCAAGTAAAATCTTTTATAATCGGCCTGCAGCGATCGGAGGATATGTTGTTTACCGTCGTCGCGGAGATCATTGACAATTTCGCGATGTCTCTCAACATCTACTTCCAGGGACGCGACCTTCCTTGACACTATCGATTTCAATCTCGTTGCTTGCGACAGCTGCAGCCTCTTGTCGCGTGCTATCGAAATACAATCCAGGTATAATTACGTACCCAGTAAATAAAAATTAATCCAAATAAATTGAAAATTGCAATTCATTTTAATTTATCCGAATTGACGCTTAGAGTCCGGAGATACATTCATGTCCCTATTATTTTTGGATTGAAATACAAAATGAGCTATTTATCATGTTAATTCGGACGTATTCGTGTCTGTATTACAATTATTACATTATTTTTGAATTCAAATAAATTGAAATACGAAATTAGCTATTCGATCATTATATTGAATTCTAATGTATTCATGTCCATATTATATTATTTTTGGATTCAAATGGATTCGAAAAATCAGAAGCGTCAGTTTGGAAATATCGAAATGAATTCATTTCTATCCATTTTAATTTATTTCGTTGGCTGGGTAGAATCTATATTCTTTATTGAGCTACTTCAAAAAGAATGTTATCTCAGAAATATCCAAACTCTTGCGCACTTGTTTTATCTTATCTATATGTCTAAAAAAAACTTCTATTCCAGCTATATATTGATATAGAAATAGTAACATCACAAATATAACTTTATCTGTAAAAACGTATTCTCAAATATCGTATAAGTTAATATTATATCTATTCTAAAAGTAAAATATGGCTGTTACTGCTGTTATATTAATTTAAGATAAATCCTATTCTAGACGTATCTATTTCTCTATCTAATTAGAGTTGAAAGTAGAGCGGATATCTATCCCAATTTGCGTAGACAGTAGATAATTATGCTTGATTAATTTTGAACAATGCTTAACCATGCAACTTGAGAATTCCACGATATCGACTTATTTTGTCCCTGACAAGCCATGTCTCCACTTGCATCTCCTTAGGAGCTTTCGCACGACCCATTTTCCCGACGTTCCGCGGCCCTTGATGGATTGCAGCATCGAGTATTAAACATCACGTGACAGGCAAACGAGAAAATTGTCATTATCCGATTAACTGCGCGGCTGCATTCCAGTTATTATGGCAACGAGAGCGGTAACTATGCCATTAACAATAAAACACGTTTTGAAACGCTCGTTTAGAAAACGGCGTCATGCGCTTCGAGATATATATATCACTGAGAAAAAAAATTACTTAAAACAAATAAATATGTTTCAGGTACCCCTCAAAGAAATAATTTTCTTGAAGCAAGTAAAATTTTTTATTTTAAGTAAAAGTGTTTACACTGAGAAAAAAAAT